>NC_134402.1:237188840-237488840 GCF_038048845.1 Mixophyes fleayi
CTTCCTCCTAATGCTGAAGCTGCTGCCACTAGTGATGACATAGATGATGAAATGCCATCAACGTCGTATGCCAAGGCCGATGCCCAATCTCCTAGTAGAGGGCATGTAAAATCCAAAAACCCCAAGTATCCAAAAACTAGCAAAAAAAGAAAATTAAAATCATCTGAGGAGAAACGTAAACTTGCCAATATGCCATTTACGACACGGAGTGGCAAGGAACGGCTTAGGCCCTGGCCCGTGTTCATGACTAGTGGTTCAGCTTCACCCATGGATCTAAGCACTTTTCCCCCTCCCCTCTAACAAATTTAAGAGACTTAAGCTGTCACAACAACTAGTCCAAGAACAGCGAGTCCAAGGGTTTTTGTGGTTGCGAAGCCTGACCTTCCCATCACTGTACGGGAAGAGGTGGCTCCTTCAACCATTTGCAGCACGCCCTCTGCATATGCTGGAAGGATCACCCACAGTCCAGTTACAGATTTGGCTAATGAAGGTGTGAATGTTGTACACCGGGAGGAGGATATTGATGTAGCTGGCGCTGAGGAGGAACATGACGACCAGGGGGGGAAACAGTTGTTGTCCATGGGATGAAAAGCTCATTGTCATGCCTGGTCAGAAGACCAAAAAATCCACCTCTTCTGTCTGGAGTTATTTTTATCCGAATCCGGACAACAAATGTATGGCCATATGTAGCTTATGTAAAGCTCAAATAAGCAGGGGTAAGGATCTTGGCCACCTAGGGACATCCTCACTTATACGTCATCTGAAGAACCTTCATAATTCAGTGCTTAGTTCAGGACCTGTGGCTAGGACCATCAGCAGTCCAGGGACACCTAAATCCCTTGGTCCTGTTGGATACATACCACCAACACCCTCCTCGTCAACTTCCTCCACGATCTCCATCAGATTTAGTCCTGCAGGCCATGTCACCAGCCAGACTGAGTCCTCTTCAATACGGGATTCATCCGAGGAATCCTGCAGCGGTACGCCTACTACTGTCACTGCTGCTGCTGCTGCTGGTAGTCGGTCATCTTCCCAGAGGGGAAGTCGTAAGAGCGCTACGTCTTTCACCAAACAATTGACCGTCCAACAGTCATTTTCCATGAGCACCAAGTACGACACAAGTCATCCTATGGCAAAGCGGATAACTGCGTCAATAACAGCAATGTTGGTGTTAGACGTGCGTCCGGTGTCCGCCATCAGTGGAGTGGGATTTAGAGGGTTGATGGAGGTATTGTGTCCCCGGTACCAAATCCCGTCGAGATTCCATTTCACTAGGCAGGCGATACCAAAGATGTACTGAGAAGTAAGAACAAGTGTCCTCAGTGCTCTGAAAAATGCGGTTGTACCCACTGTCCACTTAACCACGGACATGTGGACAAGTGGTTCAGGGCAAACTAAGGACTATATGACTGTGACAGCCCACTGGGTAGATGCATCGCCTTCCGCAGAAACAGCAGCAGTTGCATCAGTAGCAGCATCTCCACAACGGCTGCTCGTGCCAAGGCAGGCAACGTTGTGTATCACAGGTTTTAGTAAGAGGCACAACGCTGATGACCTCTTAGAAAAACTGAGGGAAATAATCTCGGAGTGGCTTACCCCACTTAGACTCTCCTGGGGATTTCTGGTGTCAGACAACGCCAGTAACATTGTGCGGGCATTACATATGGGCAATTTCCAGCACGTTCCATGTTTTGCCCACACCGTTAATTTGGTGGTGCAGCATTACCTGAAGAGTGACAGGGGTGTGCAGGAGATGCTTGCGGTGGCCCGCAAAATTGCTGGACACTTTCGGCATTCTGCCAGTGCCTACCGCAGACTCGAGCAACATCAAAAAAGGCTGAACCTGCCCTGCCATCACCTCAAACAAGAGGTTGTGACGCGCTGGAACTCCACCCTCTATATGCTGCAGAGGATGGAGGAGCAGCAAAAGGCCATTCAAGCCTACACAGCTACCTACGACATAAGAAAAGTAGTGGGGATGTGCCTGAGTCAAGCGCAGTGGAGACTGATTTCCGTGTTGTGCAAGGTTCTCCAGCCGTTTGAACTTGCCACACGAGAAGTCAGTTCCGACACTGCCAGCTTGAGTCAGGTGATTCCCCTGATCAGGCTGTTGCAGAAGCAGCTGGAGAAAGTGAGGGAGGAGCTGGTAAACCATTGTGATTCCACCAAGCATGTAGCTCTTGTGGATGAAGCCCTTCGTACGCTTTGCCAGGATCCAAGGGTGGTCACTCTTTTAAAGTCAGAGGAATACATTCTGGCCACCGTGCTCGATCCTCGGTTTAAAGCGTATGTTGTGTCTCTGTTTCCGGCGGACACAAGTCTACAGAGGTGCAAAGACCTGCTAGTCAGGAAATTGTCCTCTGAAGAGGACCGTGACATGCCAACAGCTCCGCCTTCATTTTCTTCCACACCTAAGGCTGCGAGGAAAAAGCTCAGTTTTCCTAAAAGACCCACTAGTGGGGATGCAGACAACATCTGGTCCGGACTGAAGGACCTGCCAACCATTGCAGACATGTCTACTGTCGCTGCATTGGATGCTGTCACAATAGAAAAAATGGTGGAGGATTATTTTTCTGACACCATCCAAATAGACATGTCAGACAGTCGTTATTGTTACTGGCAGGAAAAAAAGGCAGTTTGGAAGCCCCTGTACAAACTGGCTCTATTTTACCTGAGTTGTCCCCCCTCCAGTGTGTACTCGGAAAGAGTTTTTAGTGCAACGGGGAACCTGGTCAGTGAGCGGTGAAGGAGGTTGCTTCCGCAGAACGTTAAAAAAATGATGTTCATAAAAATGAATTATCAATTCCTCAATCAAATACAGCACTGGCCTCCAGATCCTACAGAGGGAACTGTGGTTGTGGAGTCCAGCGGGGACGAATTGATAATGTGTGAGGATGAGGAAGTACACACTGAAGGGGGAGAGGAATCAGAGGATGAGGATGACATCTTGCCTCAGTAGAGCCTGTTTAGTTTGTACAGGGAGAGATGAATAGCTTTTTTGGTGTGGGGGCCCAAACAAACCAATCATTTCAGCCACAGTTGTTTGGTAGGCCCTGTCGCTGAAATGATTGGTTTGTTAAAGTGTGCATGTCCTATTTCAACAACATAAGGGTGGGTGGGAGGGCCCAAGGACAATTCCATCTTGCAAATCTTTTTTTGGCATTATGTGACCGTCCAACAGTTGTTTGCCATGAGCACAAAGTACGACAGTAGTCATCCTATGGCAAAGCGGATAACTGCGGCCTTAACAGCTATGTTGGTGTTAGAAGTGCGTCCGGTGTCCGTCATCAGTGGAGTGGGATTTAGACGGTTGATGGCTTACCCCACTTAGACTCTCCTGGGGACTTGTGGTGTCAGACAATGCCAGTAACATTGTGCGGGCATTACATATGGGCAATTTCCTTTGTGGCTCCATTATCTTAATTAAAAGGATTTTTACCTGTTGGTGTAATGATGTTATAAACACTACACTTGAAAGCTTGAGCCTTTAAATGAAAAAGTCACTCTTCATTGCACGAAGATTTGCAACAGGGATAGTTTTTTTGTTCCCAAAGTCAACAAATAACACTTCGACGCTGTCTGTCTTTGACATACTTGATGGGATCTCAATGATGAATGCTCTGTACCATGGTCATCGAAAACAAGAGGTAGTGACGCGCTCGAACTACACCCTCAGTCCTAATGCTGCAGAGGATGTAGGAGCAGCCATATGTGCATTGGAATTTAGACCAGTTGAAGGAGGTATTGTGGCCCGGTACCAAATTGGGTACCGGGGCCACTACACTACGCAGTCCAGATAGATGCGTATCAACTACAATCAGTGTTGGGGGCAAATCCAAAGTTAATGAAAATGACCTGTCATCGTCAAAAACAAGAGGTATTGACGCGCTCGAACTACACCCTGTATATGCTGCAGAGGATGTAGGAGCAGGCAGCTGTGCAGTGGAATTGAGACCATTTGAAGGCAGAGGTATTGTGGCCCCAGT
Organism: Mixophyes fleayi; assembly: GCF_038048845.1. NCBI lineage: Eukaryota > Metazoa > Chordata > Amphibia > Anura > Limnodynastidae > Mixophyes > Mixophyes fleayi. The sequence continues at coordinate 237,192,827 of NC_134402.1, forward strand.
ACCAAATTGGGTACTGGGCCCACTCCACTACGCAGTCCAGAAAGCTACCTCGGTGCCACGTTTTGGACCTAAAACAATATTGTGAGGTGTGAGGTGTGAGGTGTTCAGAATAGACTGCAAATTAGTGGAAATGATTGTTATTGAATTTTATTGAGGTTAATAATAGCGTAGGAGTGGAAAAAAAAACAAAAAACTGGATTTTAGTGCTTTTTATGCTTTTTTACATATAAATCAGAACCCAAAACCCGAAATCAGAACCAAAACCTTTCGTCAGGTGTTTTGGCAAAACAAATCAGAACCCAAAACCTCAAGCTAATCAGAACCCAAAACCCAAAACACAAAACACTAAAAGTGCACACGCTTAATTTAAATATAGGTTACTTTTACCAAGAGAGTATGCAATGATATAACATAGTTATGGTGCTGTATATTGTTTTAGTTGTCTTATGATATAAATACATGCCTGAAAAAGTCAAAAGTAAGGCAGAAAAAAATTGACCTAATATTTTATGCTCAGTGAATGAGCACTGCTTTGGTCTTGCACGAGGGGCCATCCCACATGCCCTTGTGTTTCAAACTCCCATTTTCCTATAGATTGTAAGCTTGCGAGCAGGGTTCTCTTACCTCTCTGTCTGTATGTATTACCCAGTATTGTCTTATTAATGTTTGTTCCCAATTGTAAAGCGCTAGGGAATTTGCTGGCGCTATATAAATAAATGTTGATGATGATGATCCCAGTGCACTTCAAGGTACATATCTACTTTTGGATCTTTTGGGATGCCACTGGAGACACCGCAAGTATGCATCAGTTTATGGTAAAGTTTTAAAATCTGCGCACTGTCTAAAAGTATAAATATCACATCAAACTACAACCTTTTACCATTTTAGAATTCCATATTTTATAACTTTCCAGTTTATCAGCTAAAATAGTGCTTGGTTTAGCCTCATTTATGGCCTGAGTGAGAGTGAGGGCATTAGCACTGCATTTATTATATCTAGCACTTTTGTGTGTTTTTAATTTTTCTTTTGCATTTTTCTAAAGTGCACCTAGAGGTGCTCTTCTCCACTGAAGGTGCAATATGCGTCTCATTTAAAGTTTAGCACAAAATACAATCTCCGCTAGCTGAGTTGACAAAAACTTATTTTTCCGAATGAATATGGTTGTGCTCGGCTCTGCACAGCAAGGAATGCCTCTTAAAAACATTCAAAATTAATTCAAAATGAAATCTTGTTTTTGCACTGCTCTGCAAAAATAAGTGCACCGGCGTGCCTACACCGTATTTAGCAAGGAGCAACTTCACTTTGCCCAAGTCCGTTCATGGCCCTGTGAAATCACCAAATAGTACATTGTACAATGCTTTGAATGCTTTCCACTTGATAGAATATAAATAAATATAATTCTATGTTACTAAAGTAGTAATAGTAGTAATAGCAGTAGTAAAAAAAATGTTTCTATAGTAACTCTAATGTTTGTCAGTCCTCTCATAATTTGTCTTACAGTACCCAACTTTAATTGATTGAAATTGATCTTACCTACTCCAGCTAGCTAGCATTCACATTTCCATGCTTCAAAGGACATTGATTCAGAAAATGACCCTGAGTCACACAATAGAGATAAAAACTGAGAGACCCTCTCCGGGAATGTTCCTCCTGAGACAACCTGGAGTGCCTTGGGTTCAGCAGGGGTAATTACAGGCTGCTGGAAATTGGGAACCACATAAATCTTTTGGAACGATCCATCTTCTGACTCTGTTGGATGTGTATTTCTGTCCTATTACATTAAGTGATAAGATCATCAATTAATGCAAAGAGATCATCATTGGCCAATTCATCTTTAACTTGTTTTGAGAGTTCTTGCCAAAAGGCAGTAAGTAACAGGGATCTCATTATTCCAGCCTAAGTCCAAAGTCAGTGTTTAGAATTTTGAAATGTTGTAGACTGAGAGAAGCAGATACAACCTGACCAGTTCATCAGCTTCCTTTCAATATGCACAGATGAAAGCAGATGAACTATAGAGAAGTTGATCTTTTTTTTCCATAAGACATAGGCCAAGGCAAGAGTATGAGTGGAGAGCAAATTAATTATGGATGCTAATTTGGCATGTTTGGAAACTAATTTCCTAGGCATTTGCTTGAGATAGATAAAATATTTATTAAAGAATGCCCCTCTAAGCCTGTAACTTCATTTTAGCAAAGAGGAGGAGCAGTTTATAAATTGACCTTAAGCTGTGTTAGCCAAGACATGCGCATCGACTGGATTAGAACTTGGAACCATAACATCTGACAGCGTGGCTGAGAAGCCCTGAACTGCATTGATGCAGCTAATAAGATTGTTCAGAAAATATATTATTTGATTTTATATATATATGTATATATATATATATATATATATATATATATATATATATATATATATATATGTATATATATATATATATATATATATATATACATATACATATGAACTGACTGGCTGACTGGGGGGCAGAGTCTAGTGAGAACCCTAACTTTCACCAAGGACCCCACAAGTGAGGTTGGGCTTGTAACACAGTGTCAAAGTCAGAGTTACAAACCAAAAGTCAGGGGCAGGCAGTATTGGTTTGCAAACAGTACCTGTTAATTATTGAATTGAGGTGCTTCAATCAGACCTGTTGCCAGAGGTGTATAAAATCAAGCACCTAAATGGGTAGTTCTGAAGAGCTAAGTGACTTCAAGTGTGATACTGTGATAGGATGCCACCTTTGCAAAAGACGGTTCAGAAAATTTCATCCCTGCTGGATATTCCACGGTCAACTGCAAGTAATATTATTAGAAAGTGGAAGCGTTTAGGAACAACAGCAACTCAGCCATGAAGCGGAAGACCACGTAAAATCACAGAGCGGGGTCAATAACTGCTAAGGCGCATAGTGCTGCTGATTCCATAGCTGAAGAGCCCCAAACATCCACTGGCATTAACATAAGCACAAAAACTGTGCAGCGGGAGCTTAATGGAAAGTGCTTCCATGGCTAAGCAGCTGCATGAAAGACTCACATCACCAAGACCAATGCCAAGAGTCGAATGAAGTGGTGTAAAGCACGCCGACATTGGACTGTGGAGCAGTGGAAACATGTTCGGTGGAGTGACAGATCACGCTTCTCTGTTTGGCAGTCAGATGAGCGAGCCTGGGTTTTGCGGATGTCAGAAGAATGTTACCTGATTGACTGCATTATGTCAACTAGGAAGTTTGGTGGAGGAGGGATAACGGTATGGGGCTGTTTTTCTGGGTTTACGCTAGGCCCCTTATCTCCAGTGAAGGGCAATCTTAATGTCTCAGCATACCAAGTCATTTTCGACAATGCTTTACTTCCAAATTTGTGGCAACCGTTTAGGGAAGACCCTTCTCTATTCCAACATGACTGCACCCTAGTGCACAAAGCAAGGACGACAAAGACATGTTTTGATGAGTTCGGTGTGGAAGAACTTGACTGGCCCGCGCATAGCCCTGACCGCAACCCCATCGAACATCTTGAAGATGAACAAGGGACTGATGTGAGTGAGTTCTGTGTACAGCGCTGCGGAATTAGTGGCGCTATATAAATAAAGGGTGGTGATGATGATGATGAACTGGAATGAAGATTGCGAGCCAGTCCTTCTCGTCCAACATCAGTGTCTGACCTCATAAATGTTTTTTCATGAAGCACACAAATACTTGATATTTGTACACTAAAATTTAAAGTTAATATTTGTGTGCTACATGAAAAAAACAGTCAGTATTTTACTTATGTGCAAAACAGAATACTAATTTGCACCCCTTGCATTGTAACATGGTTTTGTCCAGGAGACTTAAATAAGAAGTTTCTTAAGTTAAGATCCTTAATGAATCAGGCCCTAGAATCTGATTGGTTGCTAAAGGCAACATCTCCACTTTTTCAAACCCGCAGTTTAGTAAATATACCCCCATGTCTTTGACATTCTGCAGTGTTGTAAGGGAATAAAAGGAAGATTGTAATTGGTAGTTCTCCTTCATGCTGTCAATTGGCTGTAGGCTGCAAGCTAAGAGGATATATGTGCAGCATTTCAGTTCAGTTGCTAGACTAAAAATGCTGGTAAAACTACTGAAGCATTACATTTGGAAGGCATAATGTGGATAAACATTTACATTTCAGCAAATTTATCTTTAACTCAGAATAGAGCCTTAAGTTTTTATTCATAATACATACAAAAATAACCACAGAGACTGGCAACCAATATTTTATGAAAATATTGTGTTGGAATGCATTCTGTTAAGTATTGTGAATATCAGTACAAGTATATTTCATCATTTTATCTTTTTGATAATTAGAATGCTACCTTGAGCTAGTATGTTTCCTATCTCCTTTTGTTACAAGTATTGTATTTTGTAAAATTTCATAACTGTAACAGTGAAATGAGACATTCTGATTCATCATCCAAAGTGTGATTTAAATAAATACATTTTGTGTTTGTTAACAAGCTATTTATCCATAATAAAACTTTCTGTGTAAATTAATGTTCTTATTGCTTCCCCCTTAATATATTAGCCAAATGGTCACACCGCTGTACACTTGATTACTTCTGTGCATAATGTACAGAGCAGTGAAGGCGATAAAGAGCAGATAGTCATGCACATGTACTTAAGAAGATGTAAGGTAAGCACATTAGCGTTAAGCTGGGCACACACTACAAAAAATTACTGCAGATGCGATTCCTGCAATGATTTTACCAATGACTGAATGTCCCAATGAGTATGCAGATTTATGTGTACACACCTTCAGATCTGTGCTCTTCATCTGTCATAACCATCTACTGAAAATATCGTGACTCTGCACACTCCATAGAGATCTATGGACACTGCTGGTCGTGAGTGCATAAACACTTCCACATTTGCCCGACATTGATCCATCGTTAATAGAGATTTTTATTCAGTTTATAAAATCAACCACATGATATGATGTGCTTTGGTACGATAAAACATGATCATGGGAGAGTACACAGTAATTCGATATCGGTCCGAATGGTCGCTTATCGTATGATCAGCACGATAATTGAATGAAAAACCTATAGTGTATACCCATCTTTTGATGATGCCAGCACACAAAGCACTTGTAACCCAATTCTACTACTGCATTCCTATACTATCCTGTTCATCCCCTATCAGTTCCAATATTTGTGGCAGGGATTTCAAGTAAAGAGTATTTTTCACTGGGGTTGGCTGTAATAACTGTGAATTGACCAGTACATTAAATAAAGTCGACAGGGCTGGTATATGTATTGGTGTTTCAGGAATGTGAGTATTTTTTATTTCTAATCAAAGTTTTCCAGTTTCTTAGATCTTTGCAATTTGGCTCTGGAAAGCTGGCTCGAAAAGTGGAACAACGCTGATATTTGTGGTTGGTTCTGCATGTTATATAATTATCTCCTTATAATAAAATAATGCATCCTTAATTATTAATTCTTTTATACAGCTTTTCACAATTTAATATAGTCCTGTTGAATATCATATAATATAGTTCCTGTTAATCCAGAAAATAGCACAATACCAATGTTTAGTATTTTTTATGCAGCACTAGTGGCCAGGACTTTTCACACCACTATCCTAAGTTCACCCCTTCTATCACCTTCCTTTAAATGCATCTGTTTACTATGAATGTTTGAGTTGTGAGCTCCAGTTAGAGGAACAGATATTGCCTACCTATAATATGTTTACTGAAAGAGAATTATTAGTTGATTATTGTATAACAGAAACATTGTCTGTACCTGCTACAGTACCAGTCTCTGGTTAAGTGTTGTATTGGTATTGTTGTGCCTGCTTTATTAGGAATGGTAAACTGCTCCAATTGGGCTCCAATTGCCGCATATGTTGTGACATGGTGAAATGCAGCTTCATGCCACAGTGGTCTAAGAGGAGCGATGGTTGTGCCAACTGTGGTGTCAGACCAGTGTTAAAGCTGAAAATCTAAGTATCCCACTCTGGATACTTGCTTTACTCAATCCCCAAAGTCAAAAATAAAGTCAATTACCTACTCTAAGGGCAGTGTTTTTGCAGGTACAAAAAACATATTGTATTCTGGATGACCCCACAAACAATCAGCACATAGTATGTCATTGGAACATATGGGTCTGCAGAACTACTCTTTGGTTGGTACATATTGAATGAGCCCAAAACTGAATCATGATCCTACATACATTTATCCCAACATATAACACATTTACATTGTTAAAGAGTTTTTCCACCTTCCTAAGATATTTTAACCCACCCCCACATCAGACACATTATTTCCCTCCCCTGGGACCACGCTATCTGTTCAATTAAGCTGGGCACTGGAGCTTACATTTATATCCCTTTGTTGGAGCTTCCAGTGTTTAGAGATGATTATAGAGGCCAGCAAGCAGAAGTCACCAGTAATTGTACAAAATATCTTAGAAAAATATAAAAATCCCTTAAGGATATTTTGCACAAATGTGTTTAAAATATTCTCAATAAAATGCTCAAAAAATCCTGTTCAATAGGAATACTAAGCATAACAGAGCAATAAAAAATATACAATTCTATCCATGTGTACAGAATAAAACCAAATAATGAAATTTACATCCAGCATACAAGCAAGATAAGTGGTACAATCCCAGGCACATAATAAAATAAAAACAAAAATTGTGCCAGGAGGACCCCAGATGGCACATAAGGCATGTACACTTATGTGTGAAGGGTGTTTATTTTTTTAAAAAAAGAGATATATTTATCATCCGACTGGCTGTCTTTTGCAGCTTTTTAGCTGCTTACCTGTCATGGCAGAGAGGCACAGAAGTTTTTATACAAGAGTGCCTACATAGTAACCCAACAATAATCCCCTGCAGAACACGTAGTCTCTCATGCAGGTGTTTTGCTTCCTAGAGCTTCAGACAGCTACTCACAACGGCTCTGTACTTAGAACTTTTGGAGTAGCTGTCAGAAGATGAACTGATTGCTGTAATATCTCTGTGTGAGTGCGGGTGTCCTTACAGGTGGACTGCAGAGGTAAGCAGCTGAGAAGGTGCTTGAGAGAGTTAACTGGTAGATAAGTGTAATACATATAATATTAAATTACATGAGAACAAATATATTTGGAGTGGAAACCACTTTTAAAGATCTCTCTAATATAGCCCACAGCAAGCACAAGGAGAACATTGACTCCCGTGAGGTTTATCATCTGCATAAGGTGCATCACCCTGTGTTGTGTTTACTGGAAGCTGAATATATGAAATTGTCAATATAGTGACCACAATATCACTGTGACAAATGCTGTAACTGCAATTAGTCCTGCTCTTGGTGTTAAAAGTGTAGTTCCCATAAACATACAAGCAGGGCCTTCTCACCTCTTTGTCTGTATTAACAGTATTGTTTATTACTGTGTCTCTCCCTAATTGTAAAGTGCTACGGAATTTGCTGGTACTATATAAATAAATGTTGATGATAATGATTATGAATGCAGGTAGGAGGAATGCACCATTGATCGATATTAAATGACAGAATGTATACAAATAAAATCTATGTGGCTGCTAGTTTGCTTTTTGTCAGCAAGGTGGTAACTCCATTTAGAGCGTGCCTGTCCAACCTGCGGCCCTCCAGGTGTTGTGAAACTACAAGCCCCAGCATGCTTTGCCAGTAGACAACCAGTTGATAGCTGAAAGGGCATGCTGGGACTTGTAGTTTCACAACACCTGGAGGGCCGCAGGTTGGACAGGCCTGATTTAGAGCATGGTGATATCTCTATCAGACATATTTCTCATCTTGCCTAGTTCAGCACCCTCATGTCTTCCATATCCTCTAACTGCTTAATGCACCTTTTTTTCCATGTGTCTCCTTCCAGCTGCCCCATTTCTAAATGTTTTTCTTTCCATATCTCTGTAGTTTCCTTATCTCATTCTTACAACTTTGTCTTCTTAGTGTCTCTTCTTTTCACTTCCTACCACCTCATATATGTCTTCATAGTTTCCCCTATGTGACCTCTGACCACTATTGTCTGCCTCATTTCTTCCGGTCCTTATTTGTTTCTTCTGCCCCTTTTGTCATGTCTGCCAACGATGTCTTCTCTGTGTGTCTTTTGCCCATTGCTCCATCCTCTCAATATCTTCTTATACCCTGGTTTTTCTTGCCATATGTCTGTCCACATTTTGTCTTTTCTGCAAGTTGCCTCATCCTCCCTCTCTTATCTCCCATGTCCCCATAGTCTGCATATGTCTCATTCTCTCCTTGTATCATGTCTGCCTAGTGAACTTTTCTCTCCTCCAACTTATCTTCTACTTTGCTTTATCCAATGTTCCTTGTGCAGCCATCATCCCCATGGTTGATGTCACATCATTGTTCCTGTCCCCCCCCCCTTGTAGACTTGTGTGGTCTGCTCCCACCCATGGTTCATGTCTCTCTTATATAGCTTCCTGTTTACCCTGAACTACTCGTTCATGTCTCTCCCTCATGGGGGTATATTTACTAAACTTCGGGTTTGAGAAAGTGGAGGAGATGTTGCCTATAGCAACCAATCAGATTCTAGCTGTCATTTTATAGAATGTACTAAATAAATGATAACTAAAATATGATTGGTTGCTATAGGCAACATCTCCACTTTTTCAAACCCGCAGTTTAGTAAATATACCCCCATGTCTTTAACATTTTGCAGTGTTGTAAGGGAATAAAAGAAAGACTGTAATTGGTAGTTCTCCCTCATGCACCACATACTCCATATGTTCCACATCTCATTGCTACCAAGCTCCCTATTGGACTGTCTGTACTATGTGAGTGTACTGGCTATGTAACAGCCAGTATTGGCACTAAAGGAACTGTTTATGATATATTATCTCCTAGGAATGACCAGCTTAATCATGAGAAGAAGAATATAAAATTCGCCTAACTGCTCTTGCAGTCTCACAGTACATCCTAAGAAGGGTAGAAATGGAGATGTTCTTCCTTACTCCCAGAAAAAACTAGAGAATATATAAGTGATGCTCCCACCAAGATCCAGTCAGTGAAAAAACTCCTACAAACGGGTCTGGCTCTGCATGTGTGGACTAATGGTTTACAGATTATACTGCAATCAGGCTAAACAACTGATAAACGCTAATTGCAGTGCATGGTCACCTTAATATCTATTTTCTAGTGAAAAGATTTTAACATTTTTGTTTGTTTTAACTACTGTTCTGTAATTGTGTGTAAATGTATTTAGAATATTGAGCTTTCAAAAACTATATGATATAAATCTTATAGAAATGCTGCCATTCCAATATAACAATTCACTGTTGATGTCAAATAACAGTATATATAACTGTCTGTGTATTAAATGTACAAGGGCCAACTTTTATCATCATGATTTAATATTATGTCTCATTTCCATTTGCAAAATGCAGTCATTAAATTCTTTCAATTATGATTTCCACCCCGTGAGACCGATTATGTTATTATTAAACAAGTTAAGAAAGAAAGGGATTCACTAACTTAATCTGTTGTACTCCGCTGACATATTTCTCACATATAATATTTACCATTGAAAAAAAAATCCCTGTACCATTTTCCAGTCTCAGTACAAGGGATCTTCTCCAGTCTAATGTTTCTTAATTTATGCAACAATCTCTTAATAAGAAACATATGAACAAACTTTTCAAAAATTACAGAGGCAACATCCACTACAATGCCTTGCTCAAATTACTTGCTTACCGCATAGTTGCCTACTCTCCAAGAATGTCCGGGAGACTCTCGAATTTCTGGGAGTCCTCCTGAACTCCCGGGAGAGTAGGGCAACCTCACAGTTCCCAGGCAGTTCAGTTAGTTAAGAGGAGCGGACGAAGCTTAGCATCCCAATTCACGCGTCATCGGGGCCCTGTCCCCTGCTATGATAGGCTATAATGGATGTGTCAGTTTAGGTGGTGGGACCAAATGATGTTTTCCATTTGGCCACGCCTCCAGAAATCGCCAGCGAGATCTCCGTCTCCCAGAAGGGAGATCTCACAAGTTGACAAGTATGGCTTGTGAGAAAATAAATGAGTTTGCTATGAGAGCAACAACAATACAATGACACTTTCTGAAACTGGCTATGCTATTTTTAAATGTCAATCATTTATATGATCCCTTAAAGTGGAACTAAACTAAATATAAAGCACTTATTTTTAAAGATCTGTGTTTAAAAGTGATAAATTAATATTTTAATCAGCCTGACTGGGAACAGCAATGATGAGCTTTCTCCAGGTGGATGGCAGTGTTTCTTATAAAAGGAGAGTAAACTTATATATTATTATGAAAATGCTCTGTACTGTGTCTCTTTTTCTAAATGAGTGAGCGGAAACAGGCGGTGTCAGACTGGATTACCTTGGCACACCAAAGCAATATACTTAAATTTCAAATAAAACATTACATTTTATCATTATGCATTCAACATGCCCCCAGCAGTGATTGTACATATTGTGCCCATACTTTTATTGTGCCCAAATACTGTACCCAGCAGTGTTAACATATATTCAATGAATGTGGTGCTGAGTTGAATGTATTTGCATCTAAAAATGCAGACGCAAATTGCGTTCACACAAAACGTGAATTTACGCCTATATAGATGCTGAGAGACACTTTTTTTTAAATACTTTTTTTTTTACACACTGCAAAGGTCCATAAAGATGATCATCATCATTAGTGCAGAATTTTGCTCCAGCCCTCAGGCACCCGCAAAAGATGCGCCCACTGAAAGACGTATTTGTGGGTCCCTGTAAGTCAGATCATTCACAATTATACAAACATGCCTTGACTATACTCAGCCAGTGTTTGTATGCCTTTTCCTTCAACCATTTTACCTCTACAGTTGTAAGCAAGTGCAAATGTCAGATGCTACCAACTCTGCATACAGATGTATGTGTACGCCACTATATGTGGGCAAGCGCAATGCAAATTAGTATTTGACGCTAATCAAACCAGCGAATGCCAAACTTAACATCAGGCCCATTGTGTCTACCAGTGCCTACATACACATGTTGCTTAACAGTGCCAGTGTAAAATATAAATAGTCTTAAAATGCTAGGAAAATAAGCTTACATTTATCCTAATATATAACACATGAAAAGTTAATTGCACCTCTTCCTAAAGCAAAATGAGGTCTTCTCTGTTACATAGAGTCTGCTTCAGATTAGTTGTTTCAAGATTTATGGTATAATGCACCTAGTTACTGTGAAATATAAAGATAATGGAAGTCACCAAGAAATCCCATGACCAAAGGTCATGAAGATCCGAGATGACCTATTTTAACCTTATATTTCACGGTAGGTGGTGCATTATACCTAATAACACATTGATATTAGTTTTATGACAAAGAATTAAAACCTTTTAGTATTTTTATTACCATTGTATTAAATTATGTTTTGGTATAGTTAGTTTTATTTAGTTTAATTATGTATTCAATTTATTTTTAGTGAGAGCAAAAGATAAGCTGTTGTCAAACCTGTCATGCAGTTGAGAGTTGTGAATACATGCTGTGACAGGTTACTGCATGAGTGAGGGACTGAGAGCCAGGTGCAGTCCTAGGGACTGGTCAGCTACAGAAGACATCTGACCAGTTGACCAGCTTAACGTTGAGAATAATATATTAAATACAAAGTGCATTTAAAGTAGCTATATAGCATCATGACAAATGTCTTGTTTCTTGTTGTTTTTATTGTTTCTTAACATTTTGTTAAATTCAAGTGCAGCTTGCTGTGGATCAATTTCTCTTCCATTCTCACTGAAAAGTGCATCTTTTTCAAGAAGAAATGGAATACAGTACATCTTAGCATGTGATAGAGTTCAAAATGATGGGGACCCCTTCAAAATGTTACTATGGGCTCCGATATTTGTTGGTTATGCCTGTCCACCACTTTTAAAAATGTTTCATTCTAGATACCAAACGTATTAGTTTATATTAGAGATGTGTGCAGACCTCTGTGTTTTGTATTTGGTTCTAAAACCATCTATATGTTTTGGTTTTGGCCAAAAATACTCATGTGTTTTGGTTTTGAATCTGGATTTAATAAGAAAAATTGAAAAATCATGAGTTTTTGAACTGTTTTTGTTCCTGCATTACTATTTATAGAATTAACATTAGTTTACAGTAATTTATAGTCTATTTTCTATTGATCTCTTCACAACTGTCAATATTTTCACAAATTTTGGCCAAAGGCTGCTGTGAGCTGGCTGACTAAAATTAGTGACAGATAAATAAATGATACAATCCTATGAAACATAGAGGCATAGCAGTGTGCATAAAGTGTGGAATTCCACCTCGCTGCTACCTCTTGCTTCAGTTAGTGGCATGGCAGGTAATTTGTTTGGAAGCTGCAGAAATTTTATGGGTCACAGACAGCATCTCCTGCACCGGCCTCTCATTTTTTAAGAAATTATGCACCATGAAGTTTATTGTGTTTGCAGAGCTTAGTATGTGTTAAAATTCACCCAGTAGTAATGCACACACAATGTTCACTCCGTTATCAGCAACGAGGAATCCTGAGGAGAGTCTTAGCAGGGTGAGCCACTTTGCTATGACATTCCTGAGTTTTTCCAACAGATTGACACAGGTATGTTTCTTTGTGAAACCATTAATTCAAAGAGTAGCTTGCCTATAAATGATCTGGCATTGTGTGCTAGCACTACTATGCTGAAAGGAGGAGGAGGATGATGATGAACAACTAAGTTTAAGCTACAATCCCTAAGAAACATTGTGGGAGAGCATTTTAGATAAGTAAATAGACAAAGGTGGGCTGCACCCAGAAGAATATTGTTTTTGTTTTTTGTTTTGTATTAAACCTACATGTCAAATATTTTCTTAATAATATAAAACCTCATTAAACAGAATGCTTATGTCAGGCACTTTCCCCGCTGTCTTCTCTCTGCTTGGGGATGACTGCCTGTCTCTTTCTACCAGGAGAGTCTTGTTGCCAAGCAACGATATGCAGCTTCTCCCAGCCATCTCTGCCGCGTTAGACTCTGTACCTCTAAGTTCAGTAGACCAAACTCCAACAAGTGTCCCCAATCCAGCACCAGTTTGTGACAGTATACTGTAGCCTACCATGGATGGCGACGGTGAACCATCTGCTCCTGACCTCTTGTTACATCTGGCCCAATGTGTTGAGCTGCAGTGTCTTCTAGGTGTAGTTTTTTGCTTTGATACACTCCACCATGTGGAATCTCCTTCCCGGGTGACACCATTACCGACCCCCCCCCCCCCCCCCCCGCCTCCCTTTTCTGCAGACACTTCTAGTTTCTGGAGACTTTGCATCCCCAATGCTGAAATGTTTGATGGCGACTAAGAATTGCCATGGGTTTCTCAATCAGTGCTCTGTTCAGTTTGAGTTAACTACGGAGAATCATTCTTCTGAGAGATCCAAATTCGCTTACATCATATCTTTCCCCAACAGCCAAACCTTAGCATGGGCTTCTCCCCCTCTTGGAGTGGGATGACGCTTTGCCAAACACCGTCACCTCCTTTATTGAGACCTTCCGAAAGGTGTTTGATGAACCGCCTTTGACTTTACTGTGGAGAAGCTGATCATCTCATCACTGCTTGTTCTAAGAGGTTGAGAAATGCCCCCTCCTATGCGAATTCCGTGGGGTCAGCCTAGGATCAGAGTTCTTTACTCCCTGATTTCTAAAGAACCCCAAATTATTATTTTTTTTAAACCATCTAGTTTTTGGTAATGCAATACACAAATATTCCTCATGAACACAAGCGAGCAAAATTTACATAAGGAAATTACACCTCGGGTGAAGCAACTACATATTATACAAACTTGGATGTATGATACCAGCCGAAAGCAGATAAACAGTTTGAATTAGGCATGCAAACGTATATAGGTGTATGCAATAATTAAGGGGAAAGAAAGGAGGGTAGGGGAAGATGAGCCCAATCCTGGAATCCCCCGGAAGAGAGCTGAAATACTGGTCAGGCAGCAGGGCGGGGCCAAAAGGGTCATTGCAAATGAACCAATCACCCAAAATTTGGGATAATTTGGATTTTTTCTTATTTAAGTATGCTGACATTTTTTCCATAGTCGCCAAGAACCAGATTTTATTCAGGAGTTGCTGTCTGGAGGGAGTATCTGGATTTTTCCAGTGCTTTGCGACTAGGCATGTAGCATTGTTAAGTATCTGAACGGGTGCTTATCCAGGATCTTGGTAGGGGATCCCAAGAGAAAGGACCATGGGCATTTGGAAACTTGAACCTTAGTGACCTCACTGATCAGAGCGGCTACAAGAACCCCAAATTTTTGATGCCTGTTGCCCTGTCTTCTGCTGATGGCTCCCATGACTTGCTTGCCTTTGTGTCTTTGGGGACACTGGATCCACCGGGAACTTCATTTCTTCCACACTAGCAGCCAAGCTCCATCCACCTCTGTTTCCACTACTGCAACCCCTGGTCCAGACCGCAGTAGAATGCGAATCGTGTCTCCAATGGTTCCATTTCTAGGGTAACTGGTCCAGTTCTGTTGCAGGTAGGAGCTTGTCATTCTGAGCAGATCAAATTCCTGATCCTTCAACAATCTGTCAACCTCATCATTTTTAGGGTTGTTTTGGTTGAGATCAGATTTTCCCTGATTTGATTGGCATTAGGTGCAAGTCATCTCCTGGGGGGTCTTCTTCCTGTTGTAAGCACTGTCTCTTCCTGGTTCGTTGCACCACATCTCATCTACCTTGTCTTAGTCTCTCCTCTGTTTCGGGATTGCCTGAACTATTTGCTGCTCTCTACAATGTCTTCAGCAAATCTGCTTCTGAAGAGTTACCACCTCATTATCCTTGGGATTGCCCCATTGACCTTATTCCATGGAAAAACATCCTCAGGGGCAGAATTAACCCTTTATCGCTACCCGCAACTTAAGCCATATCTGAATACATCACGGAAAATCGTTGATGAGAGTTCATCAGTAAATCTCCCTCTCCTGTAGGAACAGGATTCTTTTTCTTTAAGAAGAAGGATGGCTCACTTGGACCATGCATTGATTATTGGCAGTTTAACAACATCACAGTTAAAAACCATTATCATCTCCATTTTATTTCCGAGCTATTTGACCGGATCCGTGGTGCCCAGATTTTCTGTAAACTGGATCTTAGAGGAGCATACAGTCTGATTTGTATCCATCAAGGGGACGAATGGAGGAGGGATTTCAACACACATGATGGGCATTATGAATATTTGGCAATAGCCTTCAGGTTGTGTAATGCCCCAGCGGTCTTTCAGGAAGTCATTAACAAAGTCTTCCGAGGCTTGCTTTATGGTTCATTGGTGATTTCCTCATTTTTTCAAAAGCCATGTCTTCCCATTGGAAGCAAAAGGTTCTCTCTCGCTTGCGACAAAATCACCTCTTTTGCAAATCAGAAAAATGCATCCCTCAGGTGTTATTCTTTGGATATCTTGTATCAGGTTCCAGACTCCAGATGGATCCTATGAAGGTGAAGACTATTTTCAACTAGCCTTAACCCTCCAGAATAAAGACGCCTCAATGTTTTATTGGCTTCACCAATTATTATCTCCAATTTATTAAAAAAAAATCCACTCTCATTGCTCCTATCACCTCCCTCACTTGCACTGGGGATCAAGCCAAGACCTGGCCACCGTCGGCCGTTTCTGCCTTTAACACACTAGAAAAGGCCTTTTCTGCTGCTCCTGTACTTATGCAACCCGACCAACACAAACCTTTCTTCCTAGAGGTCGATGTCTCAGCTATTCGTATAAGTGGCTGTTTTGTCTCAAATCTCCCTCTGAGTCTTTTCAACCTTGCAGATTACTGTCCAAGAAGTTTTCCCCTTGCAAGAAGAACTATGCCACCGTTGATAAGGAGCTTCTGATGATCAAAATATCATTAGAGACGTGGAGACATCTGCTGGAGGGAGCCATGCATCTCGTCACGGTCTTTACTGACCATACGAATCTTAATTATGTGCAAACCGCACAGTGTCTGAACTCTCGCCAAGCTCATTGATCTCTGCTCTTCTCGCATTTTCAGCTCAACTTCACCATACCGCTCATAAGCTAAGAACTCCAGAGCTGACACATTCTCCAGGGCTTTCGAGGATTCCGATTCTCTTTCCCTTCTAGAGACTAAACCTATTCTTAACTCAGCCAGCATTGTGGCTCTCACCCAAATGTCTACAAATTCTCCTTCAGTTGGTTGGTCCTTTGTGGACCTTCACCTTCACTACAAATTACTGCGGTTGGATCAAGACTAAAAAATTTCAGGACATGCTAGCACTAAGAAAACTTTAGCTTTGTTGTCTCGACATTACTGGTGGCCTTCCATGGGATCTGATGTCCTGAAGTATGTCCAGGCTTGTAATATCTGTGCCCAGCACAAGATTCTAGAGCAGGTAACCACCAGGCTACTTCTATCCTCCAGTCCCTGAGGCCCCCTGGGATAGCATTCCCATGGACTTTATTCCGTAATTGCCGGTCAACCACAGTTACATAATTATCTGGGTTTTGGTGCTCCAAGATGGCTGCTCCAAGAGGGCCCATTTCATTCCAGTGAAGGAGTTCCTATATGCGCCAGTGATGACACAATTGTGCAATTGTGCTGGCCGGAGCTTGAGCGATGCATAATGGCCACTAGCGCTCCACTGCTGTTTGCATGCAGCAAACTTATGCGCAGATTAAGATATGAAATGGCTGTAAAAAGAATTACATGTGGCATTTGGCAGAAAGCTTTTCAAACAAATAAATTGTCTCTAACATAAGGATTCACAGGAAGTTAGATCACACAAAGAAAAATATGTACTCGACGGGACAGCTAAGCACAGAGACAGGCAGTGTCCAATTGTAGGGGTGTGGCAAAGGCCAACACCCACCTCCTACCTGAAGCAGTGCATTCTTGGTAAAGATTTATAAACTCCTGAAGCAGGGTAAACTGCCTTTTTGTTACATTACATCTCTTCCACATGAAGCATACTGGACACAGTGCAGCATTCCACTGTAAGTTTATCCTGCAATAACTTTTCATTATTACCTAACTTTCTTAATCTTATACCCTATCTGTTATTGTGCCTGCATTTCAGTTAACTTGTATCTTCTTATTACCTTATCTTCTGTGTCTGCTTAC
The DNA here is from genome assembly GCF_038048845.1 of Mixophyes fleayi. Lineage (NCBI taxonomy): Eukaryota > Metazoa > Chordata > Amphibia > Anura > Limnodynastidae > Mixophyes > Mixophyes fleayi. The sequence continues at coordinate 237,209,894 of NC_134402.1, forward strand.
ATGTATTCCATCTATTTCTTTTAACTTTCCTAATATATATTAACCTTCTTGAGCACACATGCTTTATGCAAAGACTATCTCCTTCCCCCAATCTCGAGAATGTTTACTATCTACACTACAATGGGCTCTAGTTTCCTCCCTCCCCCACCTCTCTCTCTCTATGCTTGGCCTGTATTATTGTTACACTCAAGAGTACACTCAGTCTAGATTTATACAGGCCTAGCAAGGTGCGGAGTCTAACAGCCCCCTGGTCTTCACCAAGAACCACCGCAAGGTGGGATGGGTTTGGCTGCTAGGAGACGGCAGGTGGTGGCCCTTTGTTCGGCCTCAAGACGTGAGAAAAATAGGTGAAAAAGGCAATGCATAAATAAATAAGGTAGTACCTTAGGAGGGTTGGTGAAGAGTGATGCTGGGTACGGCTGGCACTCTGCAGAGGGTAGGTCCAACCGGAGAAGTCAGGATACTAGCTGGGTTTGGTACACAAGTCAGAAGAACCGACAGCACACAGGGATGAAGCAAAGGAGTAGTCAGGACACAAGCGGGATCGGTACACAGGTCAGACGGCTGAACAACAGTAGGACAATCCAAGAAGACTAATAGCAGGTAAGCCGGGTCTGCTACACAGGAAAGGATCAGCAAGCAGAAGGTTCACAGGAACAGACAAACCCACGCTGGAGTCAGAAGAAAGGTAACCTGTTGATCTGACACAGATTAACGTCAGATCCTCTCTTTTATTCAAATTCCCCGCCGCGGGATCATGTGATGATGCCCGATGTGGAGGCCCCCTCCGCAAACCCGGAAGTGAGCGGCTGACAGAGCAGGAGCGCGGAGAGGTAGGAATCCATACAATTATCCCTCAGGCCTGAACACATTTCTTACGTACACATGCTCTCCTTATACACACCCTCTTACACACACACATGCACAGATACATCTATATTACACACATGCATAACGCATGTTCATGTATCTTCCTCTTAAACACATCCTCTTTGCACACATACACAAAGGATTTCTATTTAAATACACACACCTTTCTCGTTTTACATTTAAACACATATTATCACAAAGAGCAAATACTGTTAATACACTCATACACATTTCTGCATATACTCTAGTACACACACACACACACACACACACACACACACACACACACAGGAATTCCTGAACTTTAAAACACAATGAGGATTGCTGAAATAAGGTTAACACAACAACAGAATAGGATATTATAAACTCACTTCTGAAGTAATCTAGTAAAATCTAAATTAACATCATGTCTACTGAAACTCAAAGTATTATCTGTAGTGTATGTATGTAAGCATTTTATGTACTGTATATTTCATCTCAACATTATCTTTGCAAAGTAAAATATTTGTACCTTGTGTATGTTTGTATGTCTAGATAACTGAGGGAAAGTATTAATGGATGCTAATTTTATATATATATATATATATATATATATATCTTTATATAGATAATACAGTATAGTGAAATAAATGATAGATTGTTATTTATTTACCGATTAACACATAAAGGTGGACTATTTGACGTGGAGGTCAATAGATGTGTAATATTTAGACGGTATAAAGCCTGGTTAAACAAAGGAATCGCGTAAGTCGCTCTTATAGCTATCTAGTTTTGATGTGTAAGCATAACAACTGGGATTCTTTGTTTATGGTTGGCGTGGTACATGGCGAATGTTTAAAAAGGTTGTGTAAAATAATGCCTCTAAAGTATATCTGAGATTTCACGGGTGCATGTTATTCAACGTGACTATAACAGCGAAAAAGTCGCAAATTGCATTATATCCCAATGGTTAATGAGATTAGTTATTAATAAGATCAAAGGCATTGTATCATTATTATGATGGAACACTCGGGATCCTATAACAGTTCCACTCAAGGGATTGCCTTCCACCTCTGAACTCACCCAGTTATTCATTAGGAACATTTCCAGCTTCATGGCTGTCCCGGTGATATCATTTCTGACAGGGGCGTTCAATTTGTTTCCCAATTCTGAACAAGTTTTGTAACGATTTTGGGATTGAGTTAAAATTTTCTTCCGGTTATCATCCTCAGACTAATGGTCAGACTGGACGTGTAAACTAAGATTTACAAACATTCCTTCGTTGCTGCATCTCAGAGCATCAATCCACCTGGAGTGAGTACCTCCCCTGGGAAGAGTTTACTAATAATAATCATCTGTTTAAATTCACTGGTACTTTTTCATAGTCTTTGTGAAACATCCAACCTTATCCACCTTCTCTGAGCCTACTGTGTCTTCTGTTTCGGCAGCCAATCTCATAACTTCTCCCACATATGGTTCCAGACCCAGGCTTACTTCTTTAACACCTTCGTTGCTATAAGGTCACCACTGAACGTCGACGATGGAACATTCCGGTACTTTAACTTGGTGACAGAGTATGGCTGTCTACCCTCAACCTTGGACACCAAATTCCCTCTATGAGGTTAGCTCCTTACTTTATTGGGCCCTTCTATATCTCCCAGGTCATTAATGTGGTATCATACAAGTTACAGTTACTGCCATTGCTCAAGATTCACAACACCTTTCACATATCCCTGTTAAAACCATTGGTCCTTAATGAATTTTTCATGGAGCCTTCAGGCCATTCCCCTATTCAAACCATCTCCGGGGAGGAATTAGAGGTTGAACAAATCTTGAGATCCCCAACTCTTCGAGACAAGACACAATACTTGGTGCACTGGAAGGGATACGGGCCCGAAGAAAGATCTTGGGCTCCTCGCCTTCTGGCTGAATTTAAGAAGATGCATTCTTCCAGCCCCCTTCTGATGGAGGGGAGGGAGAGGGGTACTGTCAGAAGCATCACTGCAGTCTTCTCTCTGCTCAGGGATGGCCACATGTCTCTTCCAACTTGCTTCCCCATTGTTAGGCAGCGGGGCATTTCAATCAACATTACATCTCCTATAGACACTTTGGTTTTGACCCAGCTTGTTACTGACCTATCCTCCCTCCTGATTCTGGCTCAGTTCTCTTCTCGGGTTTCTACTACTATTTGGTTCCTGATTTTGCACTTATCCTATTCGCTGGTATTTACCCTGGACTGCCTGAGCACCCCATTGGATTCCAATTTGGTACCTTACTCTCTTGGTTGGTATTGACCCTGGATCATATGACGACTCTTAGTTCACCTACACTTCATCGCAGACTGTCTTGGAGAACCAAGACTTGTGCATCGCTTGCAGCTAAGACTTAACCTCCTTGTAGGGGTCCCTGGTGAAATCCGGGGCGTGCTAGACTCTGCGCCTCAAAGTTCAGTAGTGTAAACTTCAGCAACTGTCCTCTATCCATCACCAACTCTACAGTGCTCAAAATGTTTTAACAGCTAGCAATAATGTGAAAAAGTGAGAAGGTTTGCAAGTGCTAAGAGGATATCATTGTCATACAAGGAAAGTGCAGAGGGACAGCTTGTATGCCTGAGATATTGTGGTTATTGCATATCCTAGACACCAGTGGCTCCATCAAGAGTGCATAAAGGAGAGGGGACATCAAGCAGCCTTTTCTGGTGCCATTCTCAATAGGGAAAGGAACTGAGCTGGCACTGTTAGCAAGGACAGCAGCAGAAGGGTTATGGCACAATTCAGCAATTCTGCATTTGCACAAAGGCATTCACTCCTAGATACTATGAAATGGTTGCCTTCCCTGTGACTCCAAATATTCTCTGTTTTATTAAGCAGAACATAAAAACCATGAGGTTTCTTCATCAGGGGCTGGCTGACAAATTTTGGCCAGGGTGTGAAACTCGACTCAGCAGTCTATTAGGAACATTTTAAATGCATGTAGCCCAGGGACCTAGTCCATGGTATCCAACTATGTGTCAGGTCCGGGGCATATGTCCCCATGCCCCCCAGCCCAGCTAGCCCCTGTTCTTCATCAAAAGAGTAGACTAGTCAATGATGTACACCTACACCTGCAAGGTCACCATCTCCTTGGCTTGATATCAGGTTGTTTCCAAGCAGCTAGGAATAGCAATGCTTTGGTAGTATCACCCGATAAAAAAATCTTAGCCACTCACAAAAGCCTAGGGTCAGAAACTTGAAATTGTAAATTAGCTGACCCAGTTTCATTCAGTCACAGAGGAGCTGAAGACACTGAATGCCACTCACTAAACTTAATCTGCTTGGTCTCACTGCTCCACATTTAAGATAATAATGAATGGGGCTGTGGAAGTGTTCCAGACTTCAGTTTCTGTTTCATCTTGGGCTGCAGCCAATCCACACTGAAGGGACAACCATATAGCAGCTGTGTTCCTTCACAAAAGGATTTTTTGGCAACATTGGCTGTTCGGTGCCAGCTGTATTTTATTATTGCTATATTTTTCAATCTGATGTAGTGCTGGCAAGCGGAGAGATTGCAGCAGCGGAAACATCAGCGGTAAGTCCACACAGGATGCTTGTAAGAGTCCCTTTATCCAAGATACTCTGGAGCCATCTAATGCTAGTTACATTTCTCAGTGCTCCTGCATACCACTAACTTGTAGCCACATTGTTTCTCATGGCCACGAAGCCGGGAGATCGCAAGCTCTGCAAGGCAACTGGTGGGGTACCGTGCGTAGTTAAGTGGATAGTTGGTACAATGTCTTTATATAGGGACTGAATTACTTTTTCTTTAACCTCACAGTACAGCTAAGGAATTGATGTTTAGGAGAAATGGAATCAAGATGGAATTTGGTAGTGTGGACACATGAACTCTACTGATCAATTTAAAATATCCAATGATAGCATAGCTGTTGTGGCTTTAGTGATTGGCTGTGGAACAGGATGCTGATTATCATACTTAGTTCTTAGTTGCTTACTTCACAGACAATTGTGTAAAACTATGCTGCTTACTCTTCTCAGTCGACCTTCTATATAGATGCATCACCCCTAAAAGCAGCAGCAGCTGTAGTGTGCAAGAATGTCTCTTGGGAATCATTGGTGGCACTAGGGGGGTTAATTTAAATTGGAAAATTGGTTGCTGGACTACAAACTAATAATAAGGCAGTTGATGGTGAAGGTGGTGATGGTGTAGATGGCATGATGTGTCTATCCATTCGGCTGCTAGCTGATGCTGGGCTGCTTGCTACTAGACACAATTTTCCACCTTTTGAAAAACTACTTGAATGAACTCTCTTCAAATGCCATAAGAGGGAGGAGGTGCCTAGATGATCAACGTCCTTACCTCTACTTATTGTGGTGTCACAAAGGCTACAGATGCCTTGACAAATGTTGTCTTGGTTGAGATAAAAATATTTCCAAACACAAGAGGTGCTTTTTAGGTCTTATGACCTGGCATGACAATGTGCTTATCAGGGGCATGAGGTGGTACCACTGATGACAGCCTTACTTGGACACAACCATCATCATCCTCCTCAAGTACAACTCATTAATTTTGAGATCCACAATTACCCCCTCATCCTCTTGGACATTTGCACTTTCCAAAGTAGCATCCTCAATTTCTATGTTTAAATCATCATTACTACTCATCCTCACATTTCCAAAAAGGTTGAGGGATTTGGGGAGAGGGCTGCTCTATAATTACAGTGTCAGAATCTGAAATGTCAGACTTACATACAGGGCCGGATTAAGGGAATGGAGGCCCCTGGGCTAAGGGCGCCTCCATTCCCCCGTGAGGCCCCCATTGTGAGCCGCCCACCGCCCCCATCCCCCGTGAGGGCCCCCCCCAAAGCGCTTACCTGTCAGTCCAGTCCTCCATCCCCGGCGCGCTGTAAGCTCCTTACTGAGGAGATCTCGCGAGAATTCACTCGCGAGATCTCCTCAGTAAGCAGAGTACTGAGCGCCGGGGACGGAGGACTGGACTGACAGTGCTCAGCAGCATTGATCGGGCTGGGGGCGCCCCCGCCCCCGGACCGATCAATAATGCTGTTGCGGACTTTGAAGGGCCCCCTGGATGCCCGAGGCCCCTGGGCTATAGCCCAGTTAGACCTCGGGTTAATCCGGCCCTGCTTACATATAGCAAAAAGGTATCCCCATAGGTCCTGAGTCATTAAGGAGAGGAAGGAAAACAAGCAGTAAACTTGATCCTGGGCAAACCATGTTACAATGGAAGGGGTGCATCTTAGTTTATTACTTTTCATGGAAGGAAAATACTGACTACTTTTTCATGTAGCACACAAATACTTCATAGCTTTTTTTTTTACACTGAAATTTAAAGTTAATTTAGGACAGTGTGGACTAACCTGTGACACTCCAGGTGTTGTGAAACTACAAGTCCCAGCATGATTTGCCAATATATAGCAGGTTATTGCTGGAAGGGTTGCTGGGACTTGTAGTTTCACAACACCTTGAGTGTCACAGGTTAGCCAACATTGATCTACGAGATGCTCTGCCCTAACTATAAATCTGTCCTCACATTTTAAATTTATCTCTGCCTCCAATGCAACATGGTTTTGCCAAAGTGCAAAGTTACTCCTTTTTTTTGCTTTGGGAATCTGTGAGTGCCCAAGCTATTCATCAGCCTCAGTATTCTTTTCATGCACTGATGTGGCTGTTTTGGATGTGACAGATCTACAGTCTATGAGAGACGTTGGTGAATGTGAAGTTAAGGAAGATGGAAGACCATGCTAGGCACTCTCCATTGCAATGTGCATTCTTGTATTTGTACCAGCAGTAGCAGGACCTCTACTAGCAAAAAGTGGACATGGTCTGAGCCTGTCTTGCCACTGCGGGTTAGATATTTTCAATTTTTGGGAATAAATCACCACATCTGTCAGAAACTTCTCTCTTAATTCTCACATCAAGAACTGATGTTTTCTTTGAGATTGACCAACAGTGCTTGGATTTTGAGAATGCTTCCTTACACTTTGTTCCCTCATGACCTTTTTTACTAGTAGATGTCGAAAATTACTACTACTGCCAGTACTGGTACTGGGATGTTTCTGATCTGTAGACTGATCCATGGTTGACAAGAGAAGTAATGCTGAAGTTGGAGCCACTTATAGGTGAACTCCCAATGAGATAGGAAAAGGAGGGAATGTTGCCTTACAGTTTTTCTGACACTGCTCCACAATATATTTCAAATTTAGACAATTTAGGGGTGGAGCTTGATGAATCACATCATCTTGGCCCCGCCTCCTAAACAATTGTCACAATTTTGGCCAATTACAGCAGGGGGTGGGGCTAAGGTGATGCAATATGAGTCATTAAGCCCCGTCCCCACCACTTATCTATTGCGGAGGCGAGAACCAGGAGGTTACCCTGCTTTCCGTGGGAGCCCGGGAGGTCTCCCAGAAATGCGGGATTTTCATGGACATTCCTGAAGAGTAGGCAACTATGCGTTAAAGAAAAGCAGCTAATGAATCTCTAGAGACTGAAATGTCTTTTACATGTCTGTCTCCATTACTGAAGTCATGTTATCTTACATGTAAGTCTTTGATTAAATCTTGGTCCCCATGAAAATGGGCACCTCCATAGGCATCAGTACATGGACAAAGGACACAATTTCTGAACTGTGTCATCATGCCACAGATGACAATGCCAATCACATCTTGTACTGGCTCAGCATCAGGGAGAATGCCAGACTCTTCAGGAAGTGAGGAAAATCACCCCTATTTCAAGGAGTCTCCCTGACAACCATCCAGACATTATCTCCCTAGTTTACAGTTGTGATCAAACGTGTCTGTGACTAATTAGGTGTATGAAAGTGTCTATTTTATTAAAATTTGGTTGTATTTAGATAAAGAAAAAGCATGAACATAATACTGAGGGGATTACACTCCGCTTGAAATAAAACTGTTACATATTACAGCATCTGTGCAAATCATGCAACTTTCCATTGTCCAAGTACCCCGTGTATGGAGCAATGTAAATATTTGGCTATTTATCAGGAAACCTATGAATAATAACAGAGAATATATCTATGTTACTACTATTATTATTATTATTATTATTATTATTATTATTATTATTATTATGATTGCTGTTGCATATAGAACATCATTTGGATTGTCATACATAGAACAAAATGCAAAACAATATATTAGCAGCATACTTGTATGAAAGAAGAAAGAAGAAATTTTTACTGTATATCATATATCTCTCTCTTTATACAGTTTTAGTTTGCAGATTAATAACAGTAAAGCAAATTATTAATAGAGAATACTAAAAACAAAATGTGTTTATAACCTTAGGAGGAAATAGGGTTTAAAACACATACTGCACTCACAAGTGCCAAATAAGCTGTATTTTTCAAACAAATGATAGATAAGGTCAAGCTGTTCCTTTCAAATGATAACACCCCATGGGACTTATGGAGGATAAAGTGCAAAAATAACGTACCTTAGGGAAAATACATTTCAATCTAATGAACAATAAGTACAACAGTTGTGGATAGATTTGTGGAGAGATTATTATAGAAGAATTGTTTATCCAGTGGATAGTGGAACTACTATATCACAATTATGAAATAACAATGCACAAAGGCCATGAATGTAGGCAGGCAAGGGAAATAAAATAGATATGCCCATGTGCTTGTTTTACAAAAGTGTATTAAAAAACTGTGGACGATAAATAAAATATTCTGGGCCTCATTTAAGAAGCACACTTGACCTCCCACTTTTCTCAGCTTTTCTCTACCTCTTGGGCTGTGGTTTGCAAGGTAATTAACAATATTGGGATGCTGGGATTAGCAGTTTTGCCACTCTAGTGGTCCTTATATAAGGAACAGGGGATCCCTGTCCATAAACATAAATCCCTATTCCAAAAACATAAATTAAAAAAATTATTTTTCAACTGCAATTTAATTCATTAAAATAAAAAATATTTATTTTTTCTTGATCCCTTCTAGCTAGTAGCTATTTTCATGAAGATTTTTTGGAAATGGGGGTTCACATTTTTGATGGAACAAGAAAGAAGACTTTATTTCCTATTTGGACAATGATTGATCAAAAATATGTGGAAAAAGGGTTTGGGGGACTCGTTCATTCATTCATTCAGTTTATTTGAAAATCGTGTTATTATTCTGGGTACCTGGGATAGCAAAACTGCAGCTCCAAGAATCCCAATCTTCTTGATTATCCTGAATCTCACAGCGCAAGAAATTTTTGAGGAACACCTGCAGTATCTAAGGGTAGCACATTTGGGAGGGCAGGTAAGCTGTGTTATACCCTGAGCAGCCTGGGGCTGGTTTTCACAATAGCAGGGGAACTTAAATACGTGGTCTCCCTGTTATAGTATAAATAAGTTCAGGCTGACTGGAACTGGTTAATGATTTGGCAGGGGTATGCTTCTCAATTATTTATTTATATAATTATTACAGAGTGCATTGCTTATGGGAAGTGTTTTCTCACATTTAGTTTTGAGCTAATGCAAAACTAAAGTTCTTTTGTGCAGATTAAATGGTCAGTCATAGCAAGAATCACCCCATAAAATATACTCTCACCACCTCTGCTATCTTATTACAATAATCTCATTATTCTGTATATCAGTGGGAATGGCTTTACTCCTCCCAATTTCTCCCTTCTGTCTGCTCAAACTTCTGTCCATTGTAAATGCTGCCATTTTCCATGAAAACATGTGTATACCTGCAAAAATCTAGATGCATTTGAGCCAATTTAGGTGCACACTGGGTCCTGAGCTGTATTTGCGCTGCAGAACAACCGTTTTGCCCTTCGTCACTTATCTACACTTTATGCATTGTAACTGATTAGATATGAGAGTAATTAGTCCATTAGATTAATAATACTAATATTTAAATGGTTATTATAGATTACAAATTGTTTCTGTTACATTTAGCGCATCCATTGTGCTCCAAGAACTGACACACAGTTACAACTAGAGATGGGCGGGCTCGGTTCCCCGAGATCCGAATCCATCCGAATTTCGCCTATCCGAGTACCGAGCCGAGTGAGCCGAGTAGGCTCGGTAATCTCCCGCCCATTCGGAATCGAAATCGAGGCAAAATGTCATCGTGAAGTATTCGTATTTCTGATCTCGGTTCTCGCGAGATTTGAAAAGCATAACTACCTGCCTGCACAGCAATCCATCGCCATTTGACAGAGGGAGAGAGCAGGGTTAGGTCACAGGCTATATCAGCGCAGGGACAGAGCAATAATTGGACACATTATTGTTTCTATTCTATACAATTCTAATATTAATATCAATTGTTAGAGCAGTAAAAGAGGAGGATAGAGGAGGTTTGCCTGTGTTCCAGTCTGCTCTCAGTCTCCTGCTGTGTTGAACTATTGCTGCTCCTGCACTGCTACTACCATCTCCAGTGAACTTCATCGCGACAGCTTCAGTTCTCTCATCGCTACCACTTAGAGCTGCTACTACACCTGTGACTCATCAGCTGTTACTACTGGTTACCCCCACTACTTTAGTCTGCTCTCAAGTCTCTGACTGTGTTGAACTATCGCTGCTCCAGTACTGATATTACCATCTCAACTGTACTTCATCGTGACAGCTCCAGTTCTCTCACCGCCACCACTCAGAGCCGCTACTACTACTGTGACTCATCGGCTGTTACTACGAGTTACCTTCACCACGTCAGTTTACTCTCAGTCTCCTGCTGAACTGAACTATTGCTGCTCTAGTACTTCTATACCATCTCTGATGTACTTCATCGTGACAGCTCCTGTTCTCTAACCGCTATCACTGTGAGCCGCAACTGCCTTGGTGACTCATTGGCTGTTCTCCCTCAGCTACCTCTGCTTTCCCGTGTGTGCTCAGCATACTTCAGTGCTGTACTCCCGCTGTTCCAGTATCTCTACCAATCACCATTGGATACACCATTGTGACAGCCTCTGCTTTTCCTCGTTGTACCACAGGACGTCTATTCTCCTTGTGCCTCATTTGTTTCTACCCGTGTTACCTGGCTCCTCCACACCGTTCTGTTGTTCACCCACTCACAGGACCGCGACCTGCAGGTTTGCTGCCACTAAATCCATACCTCCTTGCGGGGGTTCCTGGTGAAAACCACCTCCCTGTAAGACTCTGCGCCTGTGGGTGGGCTAAGCCATGTCCAGCAGAGCATAGGGATCAATTTCCCCTAAGCCAACCGTGACACTGAAGGAGAAGATGTCTAAACAAGATGTTGATAGGTCTTGGATCCTTGCGAAGCAAATTAAGTTTTTCGTCTACAATTAAAATATAGTTAGCACATTTACTTTGTTTTATGTCACACGTTAAATTTCTGCAGCTCCTTGTCAAAATGTATTATTAAGGCAATCACTTGACTCAAGCTAATCGTGTCTGCACTCTCTTAACAGGTGACTACTTTGCTGGACTAAAGTATATTCCCCTCAAATGCTAGTCTTCTTGCAGCTGCTGCATTCTCCTACATGCTGTTGCACAAAACAGAAATTGCCCCTAAATTTTTCCGGACAGAAACAGCATCCCCTGCATGTCATTTTTTAAAAGTTCTGTAACATCAAGTTGATTGTGTGTGTGAAACAGGAAATGTGATGGAATTCAACCCCACTGTAATGCTTGAACAATATTGGGGTTGTCATCAGAAATTACATATCCTCAGGAGAGTCCAAGCAGGATTAGCCATCTTTCAATGACAACCCTAAGTTTTTGGAACAGATTGTCAGCTGTATGCCGCTTAGTGAAACTGCTGATACACAGAGTAGCCTACTTCTGAAAAATGTGATGTACTTGGGTACATGCTGCTGCTGTCCCTGCCTGTGAAGGCAAATGACCAACCCAGTGGGCTGTCACAGTCATATAATCTTTACTTTGCCCAGTTACGCTTGCCCACATATCTGTGGTTAAGTGTACAGTGGGTAGAATGGCATTTTGTAGCCAAATGATTAAATTTTTAAGAACTTTCTGGTAGAGGTGAGGAATAGCTTTTCTAGTAACATGGTGTCGTGATGGAATTTGGTAATAGGGACAGAACATCTCAAGTAACTGTCTAAAACCAGCTGCATTAATAATGGACATTGAAGCAGATCTAATAATAGTATAGTCCTTATAGCGTCTGTGATCCGCTTTGCGACTGGGTGACAGATTTCATGCTTCCTCTTGCAAAGGATTGTTTAACTGTAAATTATTGGCTCTGGGGATATTGATGATGAAGGTGTTGGGGATGTAGATTGCAGGTGCTGGGATGTAGATGAGAGAAGGGAGGCAGATGATGCTGGACTGCTTGTTGTTATTTTTTTTAACCTAAGTTTCTGATTTTCCCAAAAGCTTTCCAAGAACTTGCTGAAAAATGATGTAACATGGATGAGGATCCCAGATGGTTAAGGTCCCTACCTCTACTGAGTGTGGCTTTAAAAACGCTATAAATGGCTAGACAACTGTTGTCAGGATTTCTGTAAAAATAATTCCACACTTAAGAGGTGGATTTTTGGTCTTATGCCCAGGCATGACAATGGCCTTTTTCTTATCACTGACAAGAACTGCAGCAATTTTTCTTTGAAAGTGTATGAAAATCATATTGTGACCTAGGAGGTGGTCAAAATTGAATGGAAATTACTGGAAATTAGTGTTAGTGAGGTTAATAATAGTGTAGGTACCAAATAATGCCTAAATTATGTTATTTTAGGGCAATTTTTTTTTAACAAATTGCAAAACAAAACCAAACAAAACCAAAACTAAAACATGCAGTGGCAGTTTGGCAAAACCAAAACCAAAACACAATGTTAATCCAGATACAAAACCAAAACCAAAACATGGGGGTCAGTGAGCATCTCTAGTTACAACACAGTTAAAATCACTTCAGTCCTAAGCAAATTTCTTAGGGGTCTTCGCTTTTCACATCATTGTCCAGCTTTGCTTCATCAATGGAAGGCTCAACCACTTCATTAATAAGCCTCATTGATTAATGTATTAATTTGTTGCAAGTTACATGCTCTTTTCAAACAGCATATAACAAATCTGTCAAGCAGGATAAGTAAAAATAATATACACTTTATTGAATAGCTATACTGTATATAAACAGATTGTCACAAGTATCTAATAATAAAATAGTACCAAAAGCCAACAAAATATGTATGTACCTTGACTGTTCAAAAAGAAATACCCGGGATAAAGATAGATGGTTATGTACAGAGAAAATATGCTACTGATCCAATGTGAACTCCCACTGATAAAGTAAATCAATAGTACAATGCCTATTGGGAAATAAAACATTTTTCAATCAAACAATTTGAACAAGTGCTAAGATTCTGAAATAAAAAAGAAGTATATAGAAAATTTAAAACAAATTTAAAAGAAAAATAGGAAAGAGTCGAGTAGCAAAGGAAACAAAATTTTAAGGACAGAATTTAAAAATACTTATGAATTTCTGAGGCATAAATGGAGAATCAAAGGCAAAAACTGTTAAACATTCACCAGAACATTATTGTCAATTTAGTACAAGCAGCTCAGTCGGAATATTTTCACATTTCTGTGGGCAGCCAAAATCATGTTGGCTAGTTTGTAATTACATTGAAAATAATTATTCATCTTCAACCACTACATAATCCAAAAATCTATTACATGTGTAGGCAATAGCTTTGGCAGCACAAAACAGGGCTACAAGGCATAAGTAACAATCACAAGTAACTACCAAAAGAAAGTAAATAATTGAGCAAAATAGACCTAATTTAAAAGCAGGAGATTTATTTTTAAGGGCCACAATTTTCTGACCAAGAAACAGCAGCATTCTAAAGCAAGAATACCCTGAGATACATTCACACACTCTTACCTGAAAGTGAATGGGAACACTATTCCTCTGACTAACTATAGCATTCCCCCTGTCAAAGTGCTGCTTGTGGCATTTTGACAGCAGAATCTTTATGGTGTGATAAGAAATCAGTGTTCTGAATTTACTTTAATGTTACACTGAGTGAGCAAATCTCTGTGAATTCTCACTTTTCTGGTCAGAAAACCAAGACATTCTAAAACGCCCATGTGACCATACTCAGGGCCGCCATCAGGGGGGTACAGGGGGTACTGTTGTACCGGGCCAGGGCTCACCAGGGAGCCCAGCCCAACACACACTTACCAGGGGGCCCGCTGTATTTCCGTCTCTGCTGCTGTCCGCCGCTGTCTTCAGCCTGGCTGTCACCGCGACAGCCAGGCAGCAGAATGCGATCGCAGGGGCGGAGCAATAATTCCCCTGCGATCATGTGATCACTGCCTGGCTGCGATCATATGATCCTCATCCTCCCTTCTCCCTGATGGTGTGGTGTGACCTGATGTCACACCACTGTTCCTGCCGCCGCTGAAGAAGAAGAAGGAGCAGCGAGCAGCAGCTGCAACATCTCTAACTGTAAGTATATTTTAAAGGATTTTTTTTCCGATTTTTCTGTGCCCTAACTGATAAAACAAACAGGATATTTGATATCTACTTGAGTCCAATCTGTTGGAGGTACCTGGCAGGAATTCAGACTTCTTCCAGCTGGAATTGTAGAGTTTGGTAAAAAGTAGATGAAAAATTTCCCAATATAAGAGATCATAACTTGATGCAAGGAAAACCCCCAAGTATTGAATCATTTTTGTTGCCATTCAAGCTTGATTTGAGGCATTCTCTAACCTGAGGGGACTCATGTAGAAGCATGTCCTCTGATTCAGAGGAATTTTGTACAGACTGGGTAGAGATATTCTTTGCTATGTTAGGAAAATAAGTATTTTATCCGCAAACAAAATTACTGGCACTAGTGCTCCCTACATGCACTCCTTTCTAGGGTCGGATCTGATGAGCAATGCAGGTGGTTCACCACAGGGAGAAAATAGGGGGGGGGGTAATAGATGTGGGCAGGCATTTTTTTGGGGGGTGGGGGGGACGGGACCCTGCCTGCGTCATTTGTACTGGGCCCCATGGTTTCTGATGGCGGCCCTGACCAAACTTACAGAGGTGTAGTTCTTGAATTAATTAAGCATTCAGTATTAACAAAGTATCATCTCATGGGAATTGATAGGATCTGATGGTATGATTTTGTATATGATAATATACGTCCATTACTTGTAGAATCCAGGTCAAAGTGTAACTTTGCAGTAATATTTTTATGCACGGTAAGGTGAAAGGACTTTTAAGATTTATAATGTCAGACAGATACATGCTGATGGGCCCAAAAATACAATATTTTTGGAGGGAGACGAGGGGACAATGCTCAGAAGTCTAATGCATTATGGACCTCATTTAGAGTCGTACTCAAAGTCCGTCTCAGGCGCATCCAAAAAAAGCCCCACTACCACGCATGTGCAGAAAACACCAAATCCGCCTGCATCTTGGACACAATTAACACTTGCGATAGCTTGCGACTCACTACGAGAGAATGGGAGAAACGTAGAATTGTGAAGGTGTGACTATGTAAATAAATCCTAGTCGCAGTGAGGCACAGACGCAACACACATCAAAAAAGGACTAAATCTGTGCGGCAGGAATTAGGTGGCGCAAGCTGTTAGCTAGCTGCAGGAACTACTACTACAGCTCGATAGAGTATTACGAGTGGGATGGGACTGGGGTTGCTTGCCACTCGTAAAATACCCTACCAAGCTGCGGCACACTCCCACTCCTACACTTCTTACACAGACTTTGTGTCCGACTCTAAATGAGGTCCTATATGTCTAAATAATTGGTTGATTCAAGACACATGCCTATGTTTTATGCAATTCATATCAGCAGACTATACAGTTTTGCACTTTAAACATTAGTGTTTAATCCACTCTCTTTCCAATAACATGGAGGATCCTCACATTTAGTATTTAATAGCTGAAGTACCCAGCATTTTCCAGGTTTAAATCTTCAGTTAACTATAAGTTGGATGTGACTGTCAACCTTTTAAATTTAATTAGCAGCTTAGCAGCTCTTCCAACACCCACATGAGTTGGCTGCCCAGTGTTGTGTTTGATTTTATATTGAATGTCATCCAGATCCATCCAGTGGAGGGTCCAGAACAGGCTCCCCGGGTCAAAGTTTTGCCCAGCATACACCAATGGGAGGTCCATCAGGGACCTCAACCCCCTAGTATGTCTTCTGGGAACCAGTCTGTGAAGTTTTCGTCCAAAACCATCCAGTGGAAGGCTCAGAACAGGATCCCAGGGTCAAAATTCTGCCCAGTGTACACCAACAGGAGGTTCGACTGACACCATAACCCCCCTAAAACCTGGCCAGGATCCAACTTGACCACTTTGTCTTGGTTTCATCCCAATGGGTGCAGGGGTGTCCGAATGCATAACTGGACAGACAGACCGACCAATGAATTTTATATAAAAGATTTATGTCAAAATGCTTTACATTTACATTTTATATTTATTGTTTATATGGCGCCACATAATTCTGTGGCTCTGTACAGTGTGGAAAGTGGATAGTATATAAAACATAAAAAGCAAAATACAAAACAAGCAAAGGCAAAATACAGAACTTTTAGAAGCATAGATGCAATAATATAAAACAAGCATAATAGATAAGACATCCTATTAGGCTACATATAGAACAAAAATAAAGCATAGTGCCACACATACAGGAGGCATAATACAGTGACGAGCAGATGGATAATGTGGGAGCAGGCATGAAAACAAGAGGAAAGGGGGCCCCTTCCCTTGAGAGTTTACAATCTGATAGAGGTCCCAGTTACATATACCCAGCTGATCACTTTCTGTATGTTTCTGGTGTAGTGGAGATTTGATATAGTGACTCTCAATTAGAAACACTGCTTCAGATCTTTGCTTAATCCAATGAATAATGGAGGAGAGGATTTATGAAAGTTCATATTTGAAATGGAAACCCTTCTTAACTGAATTATATGGGATATGGCTTCTGCTGTTGGTGTAAACTAATTAAATTACCTGCTTGAAAATTTGTATCAGCTGAACAGTTGTGCACATTTGAATACAGGAACCATTCCCAAAATGCAACCTAAGTATCCTTGCCTGGAAAATATGCCCTAATTAGTATTTAGTTTGCTTATTGGAACATGATGCGCTTATTTTGTAGCACAAATTGAGTTGTTAATGTTATTAATATTCCAAATTTTTGGATTATATCACCACTAGTGAGAAGGCATTAATATTACATTTTTTAATGTTCCTTTGTATATATCACAACCAGCAGGCAGTGTATAAAAGTATTGGATAGCAATATATATGTATATTGTAGTAAAATCGTATTGGGGATGTCATCCTCTGGGGTGGAGAGTTGCACTTCAGCCATAAAATCACACAAATCCAATGTTTCAGGTTCAATAGCCTCAGCTAGTTTTATTCACCAGCTTGCAAACAAAACAAAAACATAAACAAAATCCTAGCCGTCCAGCTATTAGCTAATACAAAGGTATTCCCTCTCTAGAGTGAGGGGCCTAGTGTCCCCCACTTAAACAAAAAAAAAATGGAACTCACAGGACAAAGTTACAGTTTCTCTCACAAGCCATCTGATCTCCTCCCCAGAAAGTGAGAGACAGAGTAATCAGAGCTGCAGCCTTTAACAGGCAGCACACAGGTGCAACTCCTAATGAGTCTGATCAGAAATCTGCACTGGGAAGCTTTTTCCACACACATAAACAAACTCTCTGGTGGTTTAAAACACAAATGACAGGAAACCAGGTCTTATATACCTGCCATTCACTTCTTTCCAAGTCCTTCTGTCACGCTATATATATATATATATATATATATATATATATATATATATTGTTGTGGTGCAAAATTACATACAATTTTTATTGCTTAAAGTATAAATGCTGGGAAGGATGCACAATATCATATTAGCTGAACAGGAGGGGTATATACTAAAATGACATACAATTATACCTAACATACAGCATCTACATATAAACAGAAATATCTGTTAACATTAAAATTACAGCAATGCATTGTAAAATGGCAACTTTCATAATACGTAATACATATTTACTCTTCAACAGTCATGTGAAAGATAAGTCTTTCGCCTTTGGGCTTCAGAGCCCTATACAAATATAACCTATTGAAGGGTTTTTAGAGAACATGTATCCCACAGGACAGATCTCAGCTACTCTCCAGCTCATTAAATAGGAAGCCTATAAATCTGTAGCGTGTGGCAGATTTGCTGTCTTTTCACGCTCAACGCTGCACTGCTAGTATGTATGGCTTGTCCAAAAGCCTGTAATAATTTCTTTGGTCTAGGGTCAGATACTGTAGCATACATTTTTTACGCTGAAGATTTGTTCAGATTATTTTTGAACAAGTCTACGTATGATTACTATCACAGTACAATCGTTACAAGATGATATTTTGTAGAATGTATAATGATCAGTATTTTCAGTAGTGGCTTGGGAAAAGAAAAGTCTGGATAGTGTACATTGTACAAAATTGAGTTGATGTTTTTGTTTAATATTTTGTTAAAAAATATATTGTTTCCTAATATCTATCAGTCTTTTCTGTCTAAATGTCTGTCTTGAAATTTACAGATACTGTTACTTTTTATGATGTATTGATTTTACTCTAAGTGATTTTGATCCCAGTAGTCTATTTAGAGTGCAGTTTTCTTTTTAGAATTCTATATTAATGGAAAAATCAAGATTTAGCTAACTGGCACTTCAAGCGAGAGCTTTAAATTATTCACAGGGTCTTGGTGGCACTGCCACCAGTTCTATACTTCAATAGCCCAATCAGAGTTACTGGCTGCCATGAAACAAATACAGCAAAACTTTAGATGCCCAGCAGTGACTCACAATCCTAGGGGACTACTCACTGATGCAGAAACACATACGCTAACAAGTCTTCCTGCTATTCCCCATGAGTAAGCTGGTGTATCCTAATACCAACACACTTTGGGCTAGATTTACTAAGCTGCGGGTTTGAAAAAGTGGGGATGTTGCCTATAGCAACCAATCAGATTCTAGCTTTCGTTTATTTAGTACCTTCTACAAAATGATAGCTAGAATCTGATTGGTTGCTATAGGCAACATCCCCACTTTTTCAAACCCGCAGCTTAGTAAATCTAGCCCTTTGTGTCCTTTCCAATGCAAGGGGTGAAGCACAACACAGGTTTAGCGCTTTAAAACTCCATCAGCCATCATGCATACAAAATAAGACCCTCCCTCCAGCAGTGGATGATGTGTTAGCACAGTGTATTATGCTCAATAAGTGAAGAATAAAATTAGGTTCTGTGAAAGTGTAAACAAAATACATTTTTTTCAGCATGTGGAGGGAAATGGTGATCTAATTCTAATTTTAATTTATTTACTTAAGTAAACATATAAACTTCCAATAATAAATGTGTATTTTCTTTTGTGCTTGTCCTATTATATCTTACATTTTCGGAATCCATTTCTGATGTAGTTCCAATGTCGACAGTGAAAATTTCTATACTAAAATGACTACAGTCAAAAGAAAACACAGTCAGAATGTGTATATGTTCATAATGTTTACACAGTTAAAAGGTTGACATGTTAAATGTAGACAGGTTTGTAAAATAGACAAAAATGTTGACATAAACCAGTAGATTTAAAACAACAGTACATGTAAAAAAACAAAAAAAGCAGAAGAAATGTAAGGAAATAAATGGCATGCCCCCACCCCCAAACAGCCTAACCAACCCTAGTGTTGCCAGCCTAGGCTGCTACTAGCAAAATCGAGAGGGACAAAAAGCATGGGGTCCCCGATTTTACTATTGCCAGCACTAGGCTTTGCCAGCCTGGGCTGGTGGCAGTACAGCAAGGAAACCCACAGCGTATGGTCCCCTAACCATAATGCCAAACCAGCCCCAGGCTGGTCAGCTCAAGGCTAGATTCCCAAGGGAGACTGGGTCCACAAAAAAAAGTGCAGACCCCGCCCCCTAGGTGTACCTAGCCTGTGCTGATAGCACTAAGGATCTTCCCACACCCTGGGAGATGGGTATGGGATAAAAATAAAGATTGTGATCTGTTTCGGGTGTGAGCATACTGGTTTTTTTTGTTGCATTTCTTCTATATATTTTTTTAGATGAAGTTTTAAATTCTCTGCTTTATGTTGATATTTTGAGTGTCACCTTTTAACTGTGTAGACATTATGAACATGTAAACATTCTGACTGTTGACTATTTAACTGTTGATCTTTTCACTGTAGAAATTTTGGTGTAGAAATTTGCACTGTCCACATTTTCAGTGTCCTTCCTGCTTGATTGTCAGATTTGTTGGTTATAGCCAGTAAAAAAAATTTAAAGTTCTTGCAGATATGTCATTACAGATCGGTGTTTCTTTCTTTCATTAAATGTATTATTTTAGCTTATCACTTAGATTGAGGGTAAAGTGCGGCCATTTTCGAGGTTAGAGGGCTGCACAATGTGGCCTCCAAAGTGTATCAGATCGTCTATCATTGCTGTCGAATGACATGATAATTTTTTTATCATGTGATTATTTTGTTGGCAAATCACAGTTACCATTGTTTACATTAAGTTTTCAAAAACAAAACAAGTTTAAAAAAAGTGTTTAATTTTCGTGACATTTTTAAAACCCCACCTATTTTTGTTATAGTTAATTTATAGTTAATATAGTTATAATATTATTATTGTATTGTTATTATATTATATTATTGTTATTATATTGTATTTCCAATATAGAATATTTCAGAAAAAGACTATTCAGACATCATTTTGATACCACTTTTGATAAACTTATCTTTTATAGATATATCTTCTATACTGTATATTGCACATTTTTCTAAACATCTTTCAAATAAAATATTTAATACTTAAGCTTGTGGGTAGAAATGCACTTGACAACTACAGTAGATTTAAGTATTCAAATGCTTGAAAAAAAGCAAGAAATTATTCTGACAGTTAAAACAGCTTATAAAACCTTCATGTCATCTCGTTGTAAATTTGACTGACATCCTTTTGGAACCTGCAACATATATACTTCATGAATTTGAATATTTGAAAACAAAATATATGCACTGCTTTTTTAATGCTAATATTCAATGTTATTGAAAACTATGATAGTGTATTTAATACCATTACAAATCTAAGCTATGGGATGACAAATTTTGATAGCGATTAGAATGTTTGATCATGTTTACCACCTTGCATTATAAAATGTTCACTTGCATCCAGCCAAATAACCCACAGGATGCATGCCAGATTACTAAGATATTGTCGGTTTTTATTCAGTGTTTAAATGACATCAGAAAAATAGCTGTGTGTTTTTTTGGCATTCAAAGATCCACATTAATGACTGGCCAAAGCAATTGCTGAATGTTTGTGGTCTAAGTGATTAGAAATGACATGTTCTGTTCTCTTGAAATGTCATTAATTTAAAATTTATTTTGCATTAACCAAAGCTATGCATGCAATAATGTCTTCTCTTTTTTTTCACTGATTGAATTTCTTTCTTACATTTCTTTCCTTTAACGACCATTGTGCTCACCTTGATTGGCGTTCATGGTTGGATGAGATTGAGAAACCTAATGAATTGTGTGACAATAATGAGAGTACATTTAAATATTCATTTACTTGATACTTTGGACTAAGCCTAAACTTCTGCTAGTTAACAGTACTTAGAGAAATGTGACCTTTGTTACAGAATGAATTTTAATAGCAAGATATTGTAGCAATGTAAACAGTATAATAGTGATATTATTAAAATGTATAAATTAGTATTTTGGCATATGGTGTAATACATTCTGTGCCTGAGTAAGACCTCAGTGCAGTGCATGTTTGTTTTTACAGGCTGTAAATAGTTATTATGCTAGTTGCTTGTTTCAGCTGTGGTAATATATACAAGGATGTTTTATTGTTATGTAAAACTAGGATACTGAATGTGAGACTTTTGGCATAACCTGTGCATTCACTTTTTTGTAGAGATGAGTTTTGTTTTGTTTTTTGCCTTTCATGTTATGCTTTACTTGTAATGCTTTAATGCAACCTTAATATTATTTATTTCTGTTCCCTTTTTTATTTTTTAATAACCTATAGAACATTATATTTTACCAATTTTGTATATAAATCTTTATTTTTACATGTATCTTTATTATAAAATGACATAACTGGTGCTGTCCCCAAATTTAGAGTGAATTAATACTGAATTCACATGAATATTAGCTCCTCAGCTATAGCGTTAATCATCCTCTACATAAAATGCATTTGTGTAAAATGGAGATATGAGACATGTGAATAAGCGAGGGTTGGTATGCTCTAATGGGTTCTTAAATCACTCAGGTACCACTACAAAAGAGTGAAATTAGTTAATGTTTATTGAAAAACATTCACATGGTACAATGAATAGTTTCAGTTTACAACCAAGCAGTAGCCAAAAAACTTACAGAAGGTTCCGGGGAAATACCCACTAGAATGTCCATATCACCGCTCTAATTGAATAGTGGGATTTAGCATCTAAGCCAATGATGGCTATAACAGACTGATAGAACTTAGATTCCTGCTCAGCCTTCCAACAAAATAGCACACCTTAGAAAGATTGCATCCTAGCTATATAGCCCTGCTACAGGAATCTTTCCTATAAAGAGCTATATGGTATGAAAAACTGGCTCTAAACATGGTGCACTACAGTCCTTCATATTTTCAATTATTGAGTGTTTTATAAATGACCCAAAATATGAATAGAATTAAACTTTAATTTACACTTACAAAACTGTCTTGTTTAAAAACAGCGAAATATGAAATAAAGTGATTTAAAAATTCTGTGTGTATTCCAAGATCTATTATTAATTAAATGCAATTTCTCATCACTTTAGATTCATACATAATTTCTCTTACATAATAATTATAAACCATTATTGTGCCTTATATAATCTCTATAGGGTATATTATGGTATGTTTAAATAAACTCCCCTTATAGTAAAGCCGTTCTTATAAGATGTTTCAAATATCCCTTTTGTGATCCTTAATAATAGGTATTAACTTAGTATTATCTCCCTAATTGTTAATAGAGATCATAACCGGTTCTCTGTATGCGGCTCACTATAATAGTTAAGTGTAGGCGGTGATTTGCTAGCTTGCTGTATAGAAACTAATTCTTGAGAGTGGGCCCCAGGAGGAGTTAAGGGCCACCTTATATACCCTTCAGGGTGTATCTACACATTATACCACCAATGCTACAAGCATGAGTCTGTTCACATTTTCAAGAGTAGTACTTCCCACACATGATTATATATACCAACCAGTCAAAGGTGCCCTCATTATTTTTTATATATTTATATTGCCCACATTAAAGAACAGCACTGCCCTTTTCTTCCTTCCATAGCTCCCCAAAACAATAAGAATATCAGTGTCCTGTAATGGGACATGCAGGGGGCAGCCTCAACTAAGTGAGGTTTGGGTCTGCGCAGTCACAATTTGTCAACACCTGTGCACACTATATTACCATCTTTGAACAAGTGCATATGTGCATCCAGGAGCAGTGACATCAAACATCACTTGCCATTGTCACCTACCGGACAATAGTAGAGACAGGGCCGGTGCTATTATTAGGCAAACTTAGGTGGTTGCATAATGTTCCAATAGTTTAGGGGCTTCTAAAACACTGCATGAATGACATACTATCACTCACCTGGTGTTTTTATTGTTCCCGTGGCACCCCCACATGGACATAGGGCGCCAGTCGATAACATGAAGGAGAAGCTATCAGCAGCTTCTTGCATGTGAAGCTGCTGGCTGCTGCTCCTTCTCCTGTAAGTGTTGCGCTGGGAGTGTGGAATTTGGCATTGATGTCACAGTCAAGCTCCACACCTGCAAGAGAGGATGTCGCCCCCACTTTCCACTTGCTAATATAAGCAATTGGGATTGGGGGGCATATCAATGGTATGTTATATTTTCATGTGTAATGCATTAGACTAGTGTTTCTCAACTCCAGTCCTCAGGATCCCCTAGCAGTACATGTTTTCCCTATCTCCTTGCTGGAGTACAAGTGTATTCATTACTGACTGACACAGTGTAGCAGGTGGTATAATTATTTTACTAGTCACCTGGCAATCCTGCACTGTTAGTGGGTCCTGAGGACTGGAGTTGAGAAACACTAGTCTAATGCATTACACATGAAAATATAACATACCATTGATATGCAACAAAAATAAACATTAAAAAAACAATAGCATATATTACTTTAATTTAATAACTATAATACCTTATTGTCTAAGATCCATCACTGGAATCACAAACTGTAGTTGGTAAAAATACATGTTTTTTCTTTTTTTCTGTGATACATAGCCTTTCCTTGATTCTTCTCTTTGTTGTCTCTTGGTGGTTTTTAGAAGCTTCCCAAGCTCTCCCATGAATTCTTGTCATGTTTAGTCCCTAAACAAAAGTTAATGTAAGTTAATAAAATAAAAATGATCTGTCTAAACCTGTGACAACCAGCAAACCAAAAATTAATTTAATGCTAATCAACTCCATTTGCCCTGCTTCATTTAAGCCAGTGTTTCTCAACTCCAGTCCTCAGGACCCCTAGCAGTACATGTTTTTCATATCTCCATGCTGGAGCACAGGTGTAGTCATTACTGACTGACACAGTGTAGCAGGTAGTATAATTATTTCACTGGTCATCTGGCAATCCTGCACTGTTAGTGGGTACTGAGGACTGGAGTTGAGAAACACTGATCTAAGCTGGTGTCTGCATTGTCTCTTTGCAAAGAAGTGTCAACATGCTGTGTGTGCAGCTCCCCAGACAGTGTGTCTCCCAGCAGATACAGTTTATAATTCTGTTGGAAAATTATTACTCTGCTTATATATCCCATACTAACATATACATCAAAATAATCTTTTTATAAATTAATATAGGGGAAACCCATCATACATATTTATGATCCCTGCAATACTTCACATTTATGTTAAAATATAATGTATATAATATAAATATACAGGACAGAGGGAAAATGAATAAATGTCATATCTCATTAAAGGCTATTATGTTGCATAGTTATGTGTGGTGTATATTTGTGTGTATATTTATAACCTGTTAATTGAATGTGAATTTCAATTTCTATGATGTTCTGGTAGAAAGATTTTTCATTTTAAAGTATTCCTTACTAAAGCTGTGTGGGTAGAAGGATGTCATAAAAAGCTGTCGTAAAATTGCATAATATTGCTGTATGCATCTTGTTATCCTATTTTTGTACATTAAGCACTGTGAGTATATTTTGATATTAAACCCCACTTAATATAGTTCTTCCTTTCTGTTCTTACAAATTCACATGCTTTATAGCTCGGTTATTAATATAACGCTTCTTAATTAAAATACAGGGTGTTGTTTGGCGAATGACAACTCTGAGATAATTAAAGTGTTATTGTAGTGGAATACAAATTGTGATGTATTTTAAGTGTTGGGAAAACCAAAGAACTCCTGTAAATAACTCTTGGTGGTGGCTGTTTTGGAATTTGAAAACTTGTGATATAATTTAGTAATTTTAGATAGACCAAGCAGATGTGCTTTGAGTAACCTTTAGTCACACATATCATGCAGGCTTAGGTGAGTCCTACTTTGTCACAAACATAAATAGAGATCATGGAAATATAGGGCTAATATGTAGTATTTCAAGAAAATGAAAAAAATATATAAAAAGTATAATTCTCTTATTTCCTCTTCATATGCCCTGGCAGTCCTTACAATTCAGTACACTAAGGCAATATAATGAAATAGGGTCTGCTTAAGAACAGCAGCACTGTTAGTGCATAAGTGATCATTTATTTAACAGCTTCTTGAAGCATTTTCCTTTCAAACTGTGCGTCAGCACAGGATGTAACATCCAAAGGATAATGTCTGGTAAAGGTGTGAATAAATCACAATTCAACTACTTTACAGACATTGTCTGCTGAGGCATGAACTTTGCGTGCCCATGAAGTTGCCATCACCCTTGTAAAAAGTGTTTTTAATATCTCAGGCACTTCATGTCTATTCCCCATATAAGCCTGTGTAATGAAATATCTAATCCATCTTGCCAGACAAGGTTTGCATGAAGCATACCCTTTATGGGAAACTGAATACATTTGTTCTGGAAAGTTAACAGAGGTCATTCTAAAATATCTAGAGTAAGTAACAGTTCTTCCTTTTCATTAGTTGGTTGAGGACAGGGAGATAATTGTATAATTTCTCGATTAATATGAAAAGAGGAAACTAATTTAGGTAAAAAGGAGGATTAGTAAAACCACTTTGTCCTTATAAATGTTTTTAAAAAAATGTTCTTTACACAACAAGGCATGTAGTTCCCCAACTCAACAAGTAGATTTTGTTGCAACAAGTAACGGTACTTTTAGTGAAAGCACTATGACTATGTGTCTCAACATTGATTGCTCAATCTTCACACCATCAAAGAGTGAGTCTGGATTGGAATGAAGAACCATCACTTGATTCAGAAGAAAATAATATTAGCTACTCTAACAAAAACAAAACTCCTACATTCAGCTGAAAGACAGGAAAAACATACCAGGAGGAGTGAAGGGCCACCTTATATATCTTCCAGGGTGTATCTACCCAGCTGAGTTATGAGGTTATTCCCTTGTAACAGTGTATTAAAAGGAAACATTGTTTTCAAATTAGGCAAATGTTCTCTTTAATTCTCCAACAATAAGAATGATCTTATTTAATGTACACATATGTATTCCTGTGGCTGTTAATATTATATTAAAATATGCAGTAAATTCTTTGAATCCAGTTGTTCAACAGTTACATGCCTAATGCAAACTTTACAATTTTCACATTTAAAATAATGCATTCAAGTCATGTTCCTTATAATCAGACCATATGTGCTGTTCATCATCTTTAGCAGGAAGATTTCTTGATTTTACATGAGTCATTTCTAGCACTTACTGTCTGAAAAAAATATAGGAACATTTCAAGCATAACTCAACATAATACAGTGATAAAAAGGGGAGGGGGTTACATTTTTTGTCCATGGCCAAAAAATATTAGACAATTAGAAGTTTGTTTACACAGTGCATATGTAATATAATATTTTTGTAAAAAAAAAAACAACAGATTGCATAATAATTCTCAGGGAAATTACTTTAGTACAACTGTAATGTGAATCCAATAGTGCAAATTGATATTTTTTAAAAAAAATAATAATTAGGTCTTCATTTTTAATTTATGCGTCAAGTTTAATTGGAAACAAATCCTAATAGATATATTTAATTCAAATAATATCCTGTAGTAAATATAAAAGGTAAAATAATTCAAGACAAAACTGTTGACCTAAGACTTAACTTGGAATCCTGGTATGAAAAAGATCAGAACCTTTAATGCTATTGAACCAAACGGCCATATCAAAGGATCCAAAACAAAAGTTTTAGGAATCTGCGGCGACTCATCTCCTTGCATTAGGGGCTGCATCCTGGCTGTTGCCCTTACAGCCGGAACGTCACTTTCGGCTTTTTCTCTGTATCACCGCCTAACCTGACAGACAGGCGCGTGCATACTGCAGTTTAATTATTTATCTGCCTCATGGAGCTAATTACCTCTTCTGTGCCTCCCCTCTTATGATTTGCCCATCTAGGTTTTTAAGGCAGGGAGGGCTTAGCCTTCCTGCCGGTTATAATGTTCAGTGTATTACACAAATTACTGACCAACTTCCCTGCACCTGTGGATACTTGGCTATCTGCGACCTTAGCTTGCTTTCTGGACCCTTCTTAACTCCTGTGCCATTTTGACTTCTGCTTTCTTCCTGGAATTCCCATGTTTACAACCTGCCCTGACCTTTGCTTGTACCTCGACTATCTGGTTTGCTACTGACCCATGACCTAGTCTTGTCCACAGTTTCTGCCTCTAGTATTTCATTTTTTCTTCCCTGTGCTACGGTTTTACTGATAAGCTTCTACTACCATAACTTTAAGTCCTGGGGGCATCCGAGTACCTCCGAACACATTTAGTTCTACGAGTAAGGCTGCTGCTAAAGGTGAAGACCTCTACTATTCCGGTTCTAAAATCTTATCAAATAGCCATGGCCCTAAAACCTAAGTTTAGTTATATTTTCTGGGGATGCAATTCCATATGCCCAAGCTTTTTTCTAGGAGGTCCCAGTTTTTTAACTGCAAACTTTTAATGGAGAATACTTACTTTATCTAAACCAGATGCCACGGGCAGCAGAAATCATCATCATCATCACAATTTATTTATATAGCGCCATCAATTCTGCAGCACTGTACAGATAACATTTGTCATTCTCACCAGTCAAAGCCCTAGTGGAGCTATAAATGACAAAGAAGTGTATTTATTTGTTTTAACAGGGCAAAGAAGATAGCTGCAAGGGTAAGTTTGTTTTAACAGGGCAAAGAAGATAGCTGCAAGGGTAAGTAAATGACAAGAGCAATATAAAAGGTAAAGGTAATATAAAAGGCAAGGCAACAGTAGCAAAATGAATAACACTGTTGTTCATATTATCTAAATATGCTTAGTGACTGTGAATATATTCCTTGTCTACTTACACATTAAATGAATATTAATATTAACAATGTGTGATGCAATTATGTTGAATCAGGATCAAGTTAGATATAGACCCAACAATTTCAAATTATTTGTACTTAGTTCACCATAATATTATTTAATAGAGATCCTACATTGCCTTTATAGGCCCGACAATTAAAAAAGCACCACCATATAACATTAATAACGATAAATAGCCACACTAGAATATTGATAACCTCGATCAGCCTCTATAAAGAAACACCACCTAGCAATAATACTCACACATAAGCCCCCCCATGATATTCATACATTCACCATAGGTTCTCACATCTCCACAACGGCTCGTATATGGTATTACTAGACCCCACACACCAGTACCCACATAACATTACTACATTCTGCGCATCAGCTCCCACATGATATTACTACATCCCCCAACAGGTCCCCACATGGCATTAATCCCCCCACATAACATTACTATATTTCCCAAACCAGCTCAATCATAATATTACTTCACTCCCCAGGGCACTTAACGTTGCAGCAAGTGCCCTGGTCTCTGTACTAGTCACTGTGAATTGCAGATGGGACGGGGAATAGGAGAAAGAAAGGGCTGGTATGGGAAGAGAACGAAGAGCATGGGAGGCAAAGGCAGGTCATGGGAGGGGAAGGAGGTTGAGGAATAGCCACCTTTAGGCAAGGGCCTAATCCCACTAATGTAGATCACCCACTAGACGGGGGCAGGAAAGCATAAGCTGAGTAAGGTGAAGACACATCTCCAGACACATATCTTAGGAGGCATATCTTTCACTGGTCTTTGAATCCTGGTGTAATGATCCATGATGATGATGATGACTACACAATTACCTAATTTAGCTCAGCGCACTTCCTAGAGATTCAGTGCAGCTCTTTTCCCATGGCTCTGTGGTTAGTGTCATGTCTGTATGGCGATTTGGCAGGGGTTGATTAACATTATGTTTTCTGATTGGTTCTCCCTCTCACACCATTTCCATTTTTTTGTAATAATGTGGATCAATGTAGTATATTATAAATCTCTTTTTTTTTTCTTTTTAGTTTATATACTGTATACTTTGTTTTCGGAGTTTTTTTTTAAAAAAAGATAGATTAGGGGGTATATTTACTAAACTGCGGGTTTGAAAAAGTGGAGCTGTTACCTACAGCAACCAATCAGATCCTAGCTGTCATTTTGTAGAATGTAATAAATAAATGATAACTAGAATCTGATTGGTTGTTATAGGCACCATCTCCACTTTTTCGAAACCGCAGTTTAGTAAATATACCCTTAGGTGTTAATGTTTGAGAAAGTTTATAGTTTGGTTTCAGAAATTTGATTATGTTTTAATGCTTTATGAAATGTATAGTTTCCTTCTGCTTTTTACTGTTTGCAAAAATGTAAAGCAAATTTGATTAGTTGCTATTACTTCTACTGTCTTGAATAGCAAAAGCAGGATGCCATGGTGCTTGTTTCACGAAATTACACCCTAAAGAAAAATTTTGTCTGATAAGTAATCCTTACCACAGGTTTTATATTTACATATAATTGAAAACAAATAAAAACAAAGTTTATAGTTAGGTATGTCTGCTATTAAGAGTCAAAATTGTACCATCTGAGAAAAGATGAACATAGAGGTTATCCATTTTTTAATAATTTTTATGAATGCAAATTAATATGATTTTTGGGTGATAAATTACTTTTACTTTCAATGACTATTCCACCAGAAGCATTGAATATACTTTCAGATAATAATAGTCATGAAAGAGTCTCTATGGCAAATTTGCATAATTCAGGTCAGGGGTGAAGCCTAGTATTCAAGGAAATCAAAATCAGGTGCATGTTCACTTCCAAAAAATGTTATCCATGAGTTACAGAGTTGGGTCAATAAAGTGTGCATTATTCGCTTCAATATAGATTTTTTTTTTTTTTACTAAAAACAGAGAGTGTGAGGCACCCATACATAGTAATTATGTATAGTAATTATGGCTTATAGTAAACATGGCGTATCTGTGTATCCAGAAATATTTCACTGCCTAGGATCACAAAATGTTATTTCTCTGAATTCTAGAAAATACCATGCAAGAAGAAGTACACTTCCCAGTGTAAGTAACCTTTAAGATTTTTTGCACTAGTTTGATAGATTTTCTATTTCCCTGGGAAACAGTTTTGGTGACAGTTAAGTAAATTTTATCAGTATGTTAATTACCATAATGTTGTTATGAACACACTGACACATTTTTTCACTTTTCTCTGACACATTTCCTTTTCTTGCTCTATAAACTGAATACTTTATGTAAGTATTTCTTGACAATGCAAAAACAGTATTCCCATTTACATTTTTAGCATTCTACATCAGGGTTGTGATTAAAAAAGAGTATCTTTACCTGATCACTGTCATCAGTTTAAATGAATATTAGCATACTGTTGCCATGGCTGCTAATTCTTTACCATCAATGTTCCATCCTCATCAATTATCAGTTATTGACTCCCATCATCAATATCAGTCTGACTAGCACCATTGTCATCATTATCATTGTTTACCTGTTTTTTGCACCTTAATGGGTTGTTTGGAGAGAGCATCAGCTTATTCTGACAATCACCCTCATTATCTTGCTGCATAATAGCAGAAACAAGATATAATGTCATTTACGCCACAATCATCCATGCTAACAAACTTGGTCACCTCAGAGGGGCACAGCAGGTTACAAATACCCTCTATCAGCTGCCATTGCCTTTGGTGAAAAGAATACATTTCCTGTAAGTTTCTTATGTAATATAACATGTTTGTTTTGCTCATGCAGATGCTTACGGTTAATGTAAGCTGGAACGCACACCGCCAGAGTGTGCATTTGATAGTGGAAGTGCATTATTGCACCTCCTTGGTACATGTCTTATGGGGAATACACACCTGCTAGGCAGATGTCCCAGTGACTCACTTTATTAATCAATGTGTTTGGTTGTTATAGTGTATACTTGTTTTTGTACTTCCGTTTTTGACACTTAAGGTTTTGGCACTTCCTGTGTATGCGTTCCAGAGTGGAATGCATATTGTTTGGAGTGCCTCATATATTTTGCAATGATATGCAGACTATCACCTTTTGAGGAATCATGAGCTGAAACTGAGGACAATCTGGGATTGCATAAGCAGTCAGGTAACTACATGTTTCTTTTAATATCTGTCTTTTCTGTTGTTCAATGTGATTGTCTAGACAAAGGCCGAAAAGTAGGACCAAAATGTCGACTTATATTGTGAGATATGGAATTGAATTAAAAGACAATAAAAGCAGCAATGGTGATTGTATCTTTTAGTAAACAACCATGTATTTTTGCTGATACTCTGTCACTAATTTTAGACAGCCAGCTTGCTACATATGTTGGTCAAAATTAATAACAATTTGGACAGTTGTGAAGAGATCATTAGAAAATAGACTGTAAATGACTGCAAATGAATGTTAATGCTAAAAATAGTGATAACAGATAAAAGACAGCTGAAAATCACATAATTTTACCTATTTTTCACAATTTTGAATTAAATCCAGATCAAAACCAAAACCAAAACCTTTTAGTATTTTTGGACAAATCATGTAACAAAACCAAAACACAAAGACGTTTTAGAAACCAGATCCAAAACCAAAACACAGGTGTGGGTTAGCGCACATCTCTAATTTGAATACCGATGTACTTACAAGTACAGATGCAACTGGATTTTGATTTATTACAGTATTAAATGGGGGATATGAATCTATGGACAATGGAAAAAATATGTAACACAAATATATTGGACCAATAGTTTGTGAGTCATTATAGAGATGACTAAGATGTGAAATAATAATAGGCAAATCCGACAGGGCTGCTATTCTTTGCAGAGAACAGAAGTAAAGATTAAAAATTAGAATAGTATGAGGCCAGGACACTGATACATCACAGCTACTTCATAGCTACATTCACAAACAGTAGCATTCACGGCCCTTTTCTCCTAGAAAAATCTAGAAAGTGTAAATGCCAGAGGGGCTGTAAAATCCTTTTGTAAGGCTATTCGCATGTGATATTTATTGATGCTTGCTGATTGTTTTTTTTATGTTCCATGCACTGTAATTAGCCTTATTCCCAGGAGGGCATAAATTATTCAACAAATTTTAGCAAATTTGTACTGATTCGCAAATTAATTCATTTTTCTCTTCTCTAATTCTAACTAAACACATAAACGTATCCCTCTTACAGAGTTGTCAGATAAACTGAGCCGTAAAACTTGGTTGTTAAGGCATTACTAATTTAATAAAGTTGTGGTTAAACAGTGTCTTAGATGGGATTTTATTCCCATATAATGATACTTCACATGTTCTGAGCTCAGAAGAATGCACATTACAATGCCAGAAAAGCATTTCTATTACACACAAAGATAATAGTCATAAAGGAGTTTAATATGTTTTACATAGTACTTATGTATCGTGGGTCACTAGCAGTTATGTACGTTTATTAAACAGAAACTAAACCTTATCTTACCTTGTTTTACTTTACCTTTAAGAATTGATATTGTTTTTTAATATAATGTTATATAACACATGCACTACCAGGGCGTGTAGACCTTGTGTTCAGTGAGCCATTGCTAACAGTATGCAAAGCCTGTGGACTGAATATAATAATGGGCATTGTAAGAGTAGATGTATACACTTTTCCAGTTTGCCAGGAGATATATCTTTCTGCATTCTGTGTTATGTGTCTTGACCAGGAAGTGACACAGTTCAAGACTTCACTGCTGTAAAAATAGGGAATTACAAAAATGTTGATAGTAGTAAAGGTAGTAGGTTATGTTTAATGCAATTACAATTGCTGTAGGATTTTATTTTATTTTATGTTGCCTTGTCTAGGAGATTAACAAATGGGGCTAGTATCTGGCCTTTTTTTCTGAGCATTTTGCTTTAGAATCCCATTTAAATAAACCGAGAGACTTGTTAGGACTATTTAAGGATCATGAAGTGTCAAATAGATTCCAGGAAAACATCAATCTGGAAGTAGCTATTATCTGCATTGTTTATGAATAAGTCCTTTGCTACTATTCCACAAACCAGGTAATTCCAAGCACAGGAAACCTCAATCATACAATTCTATTCCACAAAGAGAATCTTATTGTAAGCTTGTTGTCCAGGACAATGAGCACAGCAATATTCTCTTGCTTCCTTTTATGATGGTAGGTTGTACAGGACAGTTCATGGCCCTTGTTGGATTTCAAACATAATGATATGGTGTCTTAGCTATGGACTCCTAGCTTCATATTTTCCCTTAAGAGTATCAACTGTCAGCTTTGTGTTCACAGTCTCTTTATAACCTGAATGATACAAGGTGGTAGCGTCAAACCTTGTATCAAACCTTGAAACTTGTTGTTTCTGGAAACATGTAATAAATCCAGAATGATATAGCCATGAACATGTGTACAAATATTACTTTACATTATAAAAAATAGCACATACTGTATGTTATGTTATATATTGGTGAAGCTATATATTTTGCGTAAGGCCACATAGTAAAAACTTATATAGTGCTCATTTAATGTTTGATATTAATTTGACTTAGTTTACACCCTGCATTAGAAACAAGACATAACCCTCGTTAGCCCTGTCAGATGTATCTGGGTCATATCTGTGCAGATCAGCAGGGTGACCATATTTTAATGATTTTCTTGTTTGAAATGTTGGAAGGTATCTACAAGGTCTAGTGCCTCAATCCATAATTCAGACTTTATTAATAAAAGTGTTTATATACTGTATAAAGATATATATATATATATATATATATATATATATATATATATATATAAATAT
Source organism: Mixophyes fleayi (assembly GCF_038048845.1). Classification (NCBI taxonomy): domain Eukaryota; kingdom Metazoa; phylum Chordata; class Amphibia; order Anura; family Limnodynastidae; genus Mixophyes; species Mixophyes fleayi. The sequence continues at coordinate 237,244,005 of NC_134402.1, forward strand.
ATATATATATATATATATATATATATATATATATACTGTATTTATATATACTAAATACTCAAGTATAGCCAATTAAATCCAATTTATACATGTTACAGCAGCCGTCAGTTGTTTTCTAATGGTTATTGTTAGCTGTCTTGTAGCTATAATGTCTGCCTCTGTTGTTTGTTTATATACTGGAAAGACTGCACACCTCTTGATAAATGATGGTAGTGATGGTGCTAATAAATAGGATGACAAGACTCTACTCCACAGGCATCAATTGCAAGATAAAAAATGGGAAGTATGCCCCCTCCACAGATCTTCAACCAGCACCAGCACTAGTCAGCATGGGCTGTTTCCATAATAACAAGGTGGGGTTCACCTGCTATCACGAAAACCAGCCATTGGCTGCACAGGCTGGTCAACACAGGTCAGTTGCCTCTATTGGGGATGTGTAATTCAGCAAAAAATAGTGTGCCCCATCCTCCCAGAGGTTACCAGTCCCACACTTAAAAGCACTGTGCTCTTCTGGACCCCTCTGGGCTGTAGGAGCAGGGTAATTGACCTATGGGAAGTTATTCCGTTAGAGTTTATTATAAAAGTGTCTATGTCTTTTAACTACTTTTTGGGATATTGTGCTTGGGCCATGGTTTTGATTTCAACCAAGTGCCCTAAATGTATGGAGTTTGCATGTTCTCCCTATGCTAGCATGGGTTTCTTCCAGGTGATGCGTTTTCATCCTACAATTAAAACACATATTGGTTGGTTAATTGTCTGCTGACAAAAATTGACCCTATTGTATGTGTACTTGTGTGGAAAGGAATTTAGACTGTTAGCTACAATGGAACATGTGCTAATGTAAATGATTAAATATTCTCTGTACAGTGCTGCATAATATAACTGTTAATAAATAATAATAATAATAATAATAATAATGGGACAACAGAGTAATAGTGATAAATAACAGACATAGCACCTGTTGTTGTGTGATTACTGCACCTAGGACAATAAAATTCCTATAATTGTAATTTTTCTGTCTCCTCATTACTGACTGCACAACGCCCATTATAAGAAGAGAGAAGCCTGTTGGGAAATGCTGCTGTCATCTAACTGGAGGTCAGTGAAGGACATGAAAACAGAGCTCTTTTAGTCAATAATACCATTTGCTGATAAAAGCTCCCAGCAGAAGCACTCAGTTGCTTTAGGGTTCAGTGCACATAGGAATTGCCAAATAAATTATGTTCAAATGTACTCATTAAAAAGATTTCAGATCACGTTCAGAAGAACTCCAACAGAAGTATAATTTATTCAGGAAAATGAGGATGCACTTTGTTTTGGGGGTGTGGTCTTCATCATCAGCATGAAGGTGAGTGTAAATTACACTGCTGAGGAAGTCGTCTGAATATTATCAATTTGCAGTCTCTGATATCCTTTTTGTAGTCACTATGGACTTAATCTAGAGTGGACTGCAAAAATATGGTATAAATGTTATGCACAACATTCGGGCTGTAAACTTGAGAATTTATGTGTGTATATAAAGATATGTGGACCTTAAATTACACTGCATATATGTGGCAGCAGCAAAGATACACTCTGACTTATAGATGTGGCATGAGTAAGGATATAACAGTCATAATCATTAACTCTACAATGATGACTGCTATTTCTTTACTGTAAAAATTAATAAAAATTGTCATGCCCCAACTTAAACAAATAAGCAGCAACAGTGCTGTATCCTGGGATGGTTAAAGCTAAAGCAGGGGGACAAAAGCAAGTGGCCCCACTTCAAAAGCAGTAACGAGCACTAGGCTTTGCCAGGCTGAGCTGGACACCATAGCTATATACAGTACAATGGCGCTAATTCAAATTTGCAGCAATTTTTTATGCAATCATAAGGCTGCTTTGTGCTAGTGTTCCTAAATTTTCAGAATTATACATGGATATTCATTCCAAAGTTGGTAATGGGAAGATTTGATTAACTTTTAATAAGATGTGTTTTGGATCTTTTAATTGTACTTTCATCAGCCATTATGATAAAACCCTACAAACACTCTAAAGTGAAATATGTAACAAAGACAGTCCCAATGTCCTCTAACTCTCATAATTAATTTAAGGGATACATAAGTCTAAACCAGGTAGTATTTGACATCAATACGATCTTAAAAAGGAGCTTGGTTGGACTTTGATGTGTCTTTTTTTATGATTCCACCATGCAAATGTCCTGAGTATCTGCAAAAATTCAGTCTTTTTCTGTGATGGTTCAAAGACCTAGCAGTGGTTGTGCATGTCGAAGTACGCTAGGCGGACAAGTAGATCCACTTGTGCAAAAAAGAAGCAGAACAGTTTTGTATTTTTTGCGGTTTTGTAAGTGAACCATAATAAAAGAAACAGTGGAAACAAACAACTTCAGTTAAATCCCAAATTGAGTAAAGTATATCAAGGACTATTTCAGACTGTATAGCATCATAATTCAGTAAATTTTGAAGTTAATATGCTTAATGCTGTGATTTTAAAAAAAACATTTTCTTACTCATGAATACAATAGTTCTTTATGCAACAGCAGTAATGTACCAGTTCACTACTGATTTCATGTTACTCAAGACAACTTTCCAATTACACAATTATTATTCATGTGTAAATATTGTTTCACGGAAAGCCATATGGTTTGCTTTCAAGCTTCACTAATTACATTACCAGCGGAGAAAAACAAATGCAGGCAAAAACACTGTGCCATAAAGTTAGATTATTAAGTGGTCATTTACATTTGTTTTGAAAAGATTTCTTTGCTAACAGTGATTTATGTGCTATGACTAATGCAATTTAACTTTACCTCTTATGATTCTTGTAATGTTAACATGATAGTGATTCTATTGTCATTAGACTGAAACAACATACAGCACATTTTGTTTTGTCAATTTCTCCCCTTACCATTTATCAGGCAGAACGTTTTTAGAACTATAATTGGGAGTGGCAAAAGAAAGTAAAGGAAATATTTTCACAAAATTTTAAGCCTAAAAACTTATCAAAGCAAAGCAATTGAAATTTAAATAGGCTTAAGTAGCATTAATCGTTACACAATTTTCTCATTGATGCCTTTTACATATTAGGGGCTAGATTTACTAAGCTGCGGGTTTGAAAAAGTGGGGATGTTGCCTATAGCAACCAATCAGATTCTAGCTGTCATTTTGTAGAAGGTACTAAATAAATGAAAGCTAGAATCTGATTGATTGCTATAGGCAACATCCCCACTTTTTCAAACCCGCAGCTTAGTAAATCTAGCCCTAGGTCTCTCGGTGATTATTCTCTGTGATTATTCAACTTACTGACTGTAATATGTATGGGACACAATAGGCAACAATGTGTAAAATACCTAGGGGATTGAGCCTTTATGTCCCAGTTTAAAAGCAATAGCCTTTCTATTCTACCACCAACATTTCTTGTTCTTACTTGTATATTTACTAAGAGGCTGTCACAGCTACTAATGAACATCATTCTTTGTACCTGTACCACTTCTGTGGCCAATCAGGAAATTTGGGTCCCTATTTTACAACCAGCCATTCCTGTCCTATCAGGTATTCCCTTTGTGTCAAGCTTTTGAACCTTGTGTTTTATACTGACTGTCTTCCTGGTATCTGACAGGATGGCATTCCTAAGAACTCCTGACCACTCCTCTTTGCGTGTTACCTTACCTTTGGATTGTTTCCTGTTCTTTAACCTTTTCTGCCTGAACTGACCTTAGCCTACATAGTAACATAGTTGATGAGGTTTAAAAAAGACACCAGTCCATCAAGTTCAACCTATTTGGATCTCCTGTAATCCCTCTCTTATATCCAGATAAAGCAACCGCCACTCTGTTTCAATCTGGAAAAATCCCTCTTGAACCAGTATTGCAGTCCTATTTCTCCCTTGATCCACTACTGTCTTTCATTTTAATTAATGGTTGTAACCCTGTATACCGTTTTCAGGTAAAAATTTGTTTAACCCTTTCTTAAACATATCAATTGAATCTGTCATTACAATCTTCCCTGGCAGTGGATTCCATATCTTGACTGCCCTTACTGTAAAGAACTTTGCTAGTTGTGAAACATCCTCTCTTCTAACCTTAGAGGGTGACTGCGTGTCCTGTTTACAGTCCTTGGCATAAAAAGTTCCCATGAAAGTTCTCTGTATTGATCCTTAATGTATTTGTACATAGTAATTGTCACAGACGTGACCTTAGTACCTGCAAGTATTGGCACTACTACACCAGGAGGCGCGGAGTCTAACACGCCGCTGGTGTTCACCAGGGACCCCCGCAAGGAAGTTTGGACTTAGCGGCAACGACGTGCAGGTCGCGGCCCTCCCAGGTAGCTACTTGCGAGATATAGAGAAACACGTGGTCAAACAGGCAGAGTCAGGAACCAACCGGGCAGATGAGGTACCGAATCAGGAGACAGAGAATGGTCAGCAGGCCGAGGTCAAACCAGAATATCAGGATGGAACAAAGGGAGAATCCGAAAGCGAGGTCAGGAAGCCGGGTCAAACACAGGAAACAAGATAACACTATACTGGAACGCTGGAGACTAGATAAACCAGTTGCTCTGGCACCCTAATGGTGTCAGAGCAGACTTTAAATAGGAAGTGATGACTCCTTATTGGTGGGCAGAGGATCGGCGGTCAGCTGTTCTGACCGCCGACAGGAACTAGGAAACGCTTCCCGTTGCTATGGCGACGGGCGCGCCTGCGCACCACGTCACCGGAAGACGCGTCCCCGTTGCTTGGCAACGGGGCGCTCCAAAGACAGACGTCCGTCCCTGCTCAAGGAGGAGGCGCAGGGACGGCGTCTGACAGTAATTATGTTCCCTCTTAGACACCTTTTTTCTAAAGTAAACATGCCTAAACTGGCTAATCTTTCTTTATAACTTAATGACTCCAGACCCTTTACCAATTTTGTCGCACTTCTCTGAACCCTTTTTAGTTAAAAATGTCTTTTTATGGAGTGGTGCCCAGATCTGTACTCCATATTCAAGATGAGGTCTTACCAATGATTAATATAGTGGAAAAATTACACTGTCTTTCCATGCATCTATGCCCCTTTTATAAATGCCAATACTTTATTGGCCCTTGCAGCTGCTGCTTGACATTGAATACTATTCCTTACGAGCACTCCAAAATACTTTTCCATTTTTCCCTAAATTTATCCCATTTAACTTCTAGATTGTGTGCTAAACTTCATCTTCCATTTGGCCGCCCAATCCTCCATTTTATTTAAGTCCCTCTGCAGAGAAAATACATCTTGTGCTGATTTTATTATCTTACAGAGTTTGGTGGTATTTGCAAGAATGGAAACTTTGCTCTGTAAACCATCACCAAGAACATTAATAAATATATTAAAAAGGAGTGTCCCAGCACTGCACCTTGAGGTTCACCACTTTGACCAATTAGAATATGTTTCATTTATCACAACTCTGCATTCCCTATTCTCCAACCAGTTTTGACCCAAGTACAAATGTTGTTTCCTAGACCCAGTTCCCTTTTTTTGGTAAACCAACCTCCTGTGTAGCACTGTATCAAAGGACTTTGCAAAATCTAAGTAGACCAAATCTACTGTACTACTTTGGTATAAGTTCCAACTAACTAAACTAATTAAATTAGTAGAAACTAATTAAATTAGAAACTAAATAAATTAGTTTGACATGACCTATCCCTCAAAGAATAGGTGATTTCCACTAATAATCTTATTACACACCAAGTAATACTGAACATCATCCTTTAATATACCTTCCAGTAGTTTCCCCACTATTGATGTCAGGTTTACAGGTCTATAATTCCCTGGTTGTGATCTCATTCCTTTTTAAACAATGACACCACATCTGCTATTCACCTATCCCTTGGTACTTGGCAACGGGGCGCTCCAAAGACAGACGTCCATCCCTGCTCGAGGAGGAGGCGCAGGGACGGCGTCTGACAGTACCCTCTCCTTACAATTGGGGGAATCACTAGGTACAGAACGATGTTTCAGGAAGTCTGCCAGTAGTCTAGGGGCATGCAAATCTTCTTTAAAGACCCAAGATCTCTCCTCTAGGCCGAAGCCTTTCCAGTGTACTAGGTATTGGAAACGACCTCGAACTTTGCGTTCAGCAAGAACTTGGCTAATTTCATATTCATTGCCCATAGTAGTGGAAATGGCCTGAGGAACAGTAGAGGTATGAACAAATTTGTTTAGGACCAGCGGTTTGAGGAGGGAAATATGGAAGGTGTTATGAATCTTCATCTGTGGAGGGAGTTGGAGTCGAACCGTAACTGGATTAATTACTTGAGTTACTGGGAAAGGTCCAATGAAACGAGGTGCAAGTTTCATGGAAGGAACCCGTAATTTTAGATTCCTGGTGGACAGCCACACTTTGTCCCCCACTTGGAGAGCCGGCACAACTCTTCTATGATGATCGGCAGAAGATTTATAATGCCGTCCGGATTTCAGAAGGTTCTCTTTGGTGGTAACCCATAACTTAGCCATATCTTGAGTCATGGCATGGGCGGCAGGAACCGTGGAGGAGGTGAAAGGGATCGTGGGGAGGGTAGGATGAGTCCCATACACAGTGAAGAAAGAAGAAAACCCAGAAGAACAATGGACATGATTGTTGTGTGTGAACTCGGCCCAAGGTAGCAGAAGACTCCAATTAGACTGGTTATGAGATGAGAAACAGCGAAGGAACGCCTCTAGATCTTGGTTTACTCGCTCCGTCTGGCCGTTCGTCTGGGGATGATATCCAGAGGAGAACTTGAGAGTAATACCTATATCTTTGCAGAAGGCTCTCCAGAAGCGAGACACGAACTGGACACCTCGGTCAGAGATTATTTCCAGAGGACACCCGTGGAGACGAAAGATTTCTTTGATGAAGACTTGTGCCAATTTGGATGCAGATGGAAGGCCTTTTAGAGGAACGAAATGAGCCATTTTAGAGAACCGGTCTACTGTGACCCAAATGGTGTCAAAGCCGCTACTGGGTGGCAAATCAGTAATAAAATCCATCGAGATGCTGGACCATGGACGATCAGGAATCGGAAGAGGTTGTAACAATCCAGCGGGAGATTGTCTAGGCACTTTATTCTGGGCACAAATAGGGCATGAGGCTACAAACTCTTGGACATCCGTACGGGCAGTTGGCCACCAGTAATGTCGTGATAACAGCGAGAGAGTCTTCTCAGTACCAGCATGACCGGCAAACCTAGAGGCATGAGCCCAACGTAACGCCTTTAAGCGTAGATGTGGTACTAGGAAAGAACAACCCACAGGAGGAGTACGGGTGATGGCTACAATACAGGAGGGTTCAAACACTGGTGGAGGTACAGTAGTGGGTGAAGAATCGGAGACATCAAAAGAGCGGGAGAGGGCATCAGCTTTGGAATTGAGATAACCAGCACGATAAGTAAGAATGAGATTAAAGCGGGCAAAGAATGAGGACCATCTGGCTTGCCGGGGATTGAGACACCAAGCATCCCGGAGATAGATGAGGTTCTTGTGGTCGGTAAATACAGTAACAGGATGACGTGCCCCCTCTAGAAGATGACGCCATTCTTCAAGCGCAGACTTCACCGCCAATAACTCTTTATCCCCTATACCGTAGTTAGATTCGAAGGAAGTGAATCTCCGAGAAAAGAACCCACATGGCAGTAAGCCATGGGACGGCGGAGGAGGAGTAATTATGTTCCCTCTTAGACACCTTTTTTCTAAAGTAAACATGCCTAAACTGGCTAATCTTTCTTTATAACTTAATGACTCCAGACCCTTTACCAATTTTGTCGCACTTCTCTGAACCCTTTTTAGTTAAAAATGTCTTTTTATGGAGTGGTGCCCAGATCTGTACTCCATATTCAAGATGAGGTCTTACCAATGATTAATATAGTGGAAAAATTACACTGTCTTTCCATGCATCTATGCCCCTTTTATAAATGCCAATACTTTATTGGCCCTTGCAGCTGCTGCTTGACATTGAATACTATTCCTTACGAGCACTCCAAAATACTTTTCCATTTTTCCCTAAATTTATCCCATTTAACTTCTAGATTGTGTGCTAAACTTCATCTTCCATTTGGCCGCCCAATCCTCCATTTTATTTAAGTCCCTCTGCAGAGAAAATACATCTTGTGCTGATTTTATTATCTTACAGAGTTTGGTGGTATTTGCAAGAATGGAAACTTTGCTCTGTAAACCATCACCAAGAACATTAATAAATATATTAAAAAGGAGTGTCCCAGCACTGCACCTTGAGGTTCACCACTTTGACCAATTAGAATATGTTTCATTTATCACAACTCTGCATTCCCTATTCTCCAACCAGTTTTGACCCAAGTACAAATGTTGTTTCCTAGACCCAGTTCCCTTTTTTTGGTAAACCAACCTCCTGTGTAGCACTGTATCAAAGGACTTTGCAAAATCTAAGTAGACCAAATCTACTGTACTACTTTGGTATAAGTTCCAACTAACTAAACTAATTAAATTAGTAGAAACTAATTAAATTAGAAACTAAATAAATTAGTTTGACATGACCTATCCCTCACAAATCCATGCTGATTTCCACTAATAATCTTATTACACACCAAGTAATACTGAACATCATCCTTTAATATACCTTCCAGTAGTTTCCCCACTATTGATGTCAGGTTTACAGGTCTATAATTCCCTGGTTGTGATCTCATTCCTTTTTAAACAATGACACCACATCTGCTATTCACCTATCCCTTGGTACTGAGCCAGATGAAATTGAATCTGTGAAAATTAAGAATAGCGGTCTAGCTATTTCTGAGTTTAGCTCCATAAGAGCCCTTCGGTGTATACCATCTGAACCTGGAGCTTTATTTATCTTAATTTTATTCAGTCGCCTTTGCACTCCTTCCTCTTTCAGCCAAGTATTGATTAATGGAACATTGCATTTTCATTTTTTGTATTATCCCTACCATTTGTTCCTCTCTATTAAATACTGAAGAAAAGAAGGTGCTTAATACATCTGCTTTTTTCTTATTACCATTATTCAATTCACCCGTCTCACTTCTTAGAGGTACTATATTTTCTTGTTTAATCCTTTTGTCATTTGTGTACTTAAAAAAACTTTTTAGGGTTTGTTTAACTTTGTTTTGCAACTTGTTTTTCATTTTGTAATTTAGAAATAATAATAATAATATAAATTAAATTTATCTGATTTACTTTTTGCACGTGTTTTTACATTCCTTGTAGATATGGAAGGATTCCTCAGTACCGTCAGACTTAAACAATTAAATGACCGCCTCTTCTTTACCATTTCTTCCCATACCTTTTGTTTCAGCCACATTAGTTTAGACTTAATTCTTTTAAATTTGTTTCCCATATAAATGAATTTATACTTGTATTTTTCCAACAACATTTTAAAGACAACCCACTTTTCTTCTGCATTTTTTCCTTCAAAAACTGTGTCCCAGTTTATGCACTTTATAGACTCCTTTAGCATATTAAAATTTGCCTTTCTAGTTTAAAGTCCTAGTTGATCCCTTATAATGTTGCTTCTGAGACCATATTATTATCAATGTGCTCCCTTACTTGAATATTTGATATTCTGTCTACATTTTTTGTTATTTCTATGTCAAGAATATTTCGGTTTCTAATTGGTTCCTCTACTATTTGGGACATGTAATGGTCTTTTAGCATGCTCAGAAACCTGTTGCCCCTAGCTGTGCCGTAAGTCTTAGTACTCCAGTCAATGTCCGGATAATTAAAATCTCCCAGAATAATAGCTTGACCTAGTTGTGTAGCCTTTTCAATTTGCTGTAGAAGTTGAGCTTCCTCAACTATACTAACATCTGCCGGTTTATAGCATGGCTGGTGGTTTATAGCAGTTTATAGCCTGTTCCTGGAATATATTTTACCTGTTTCTTTTCTGAACCTCGCTTTTCCAGCATTTCTGCTCTAAGTATGTATATTTTACTTTGTACACTACCAAATAACTTTACACTAAGTTGAGCCTTACAGCGTGTCCCAGTAACTCATACCAGCCTGCATAGTTAATTTTATTTTAAAAAAAAAAATCTGTAGAGGAAATCATTTTGTCAGGATTTGAACCCAGGGCATCAGCTTCTGTGGTCTGCTGCTCTGCTGACTGAGCTATTCTGGCTACTGGACAGCTCCTTGCCTTCACTCTGTGCTGTAGCCCAGTTTCAATGCTCTGCTGATGTTCCACCATGTACTGAATCCTCCCCTTGACTTGATAAAAGCCTGGCTTCTTCCTGTTTCCCTTGCCAGATTATTGTGCTCCTGTGAGTGATTTTGTGTTTCTATTGCTGCATCCTGTTGTCAGCTACTACTACTCATGAACCGACCTTGGCTTGTCCTTGACTGCTCTTTTTCCCGAACCCTTTACGTACTGACTTACCGTGTACCGAACCCGGCTACGTTGGACCATTCTTTCTTATTCAATCTTTCTGTGGCTTGCCTTCCTTACCGCCACTGGGTTCCTATTCATTCTCCGGACTGTTACACATTTATCCTGTAAAGAGGAAGTAATATTGAAGTAACTGGATCCTGTAGACAAAAAGCGCTTTCACCACACAATCTCTATAGTTGTAGGTCCTGTAACAGAGCAGAATATTTTGGCGCTCAGTGAAACCAATAGGAGTAGATTTTCCGCATTGCTCAATTATTTTTCATTGCTGTCCCACAGGCAAAGGACCTACTGTACCTAATGCTAAATCTGACCTTGGTGCTGATTATATACTGTATATATATATATATATATATATATATATATATATATATATGATATATATATATATATATATATATATATATATATATATGGACAAAATAGTGCCTAAATGCATGGGTTAATTATCAATCAAACTGACATTGTTTAAATAATTAGGTAAAAAATTATTTAGGTGAACATGGGTAACAAATATACCACAACCATTCCCACATTTCTTTTAATAATATGCTGAAATTGTACCCTATTTTAAAAATTAAAAACAAAACTAAAAAACTAAAAGTAATAAAATTTATTTAGTGTATTTTTTTTCATTTATTATAAATATTACATTACATTATATTCTGAAATTGATCCTTAAGGGTCTTTTATAGTCCAAACCATGAAACCAGGCAGGTCAATAAAGCAGTAGTCTGATGTGAGAGGCTGGGTGAGATGTATTGTTCTGTGCAGACTACAGTCTTGGAGAATGAGTGTGTCTAATTTTATACCCACTTGCAAAAACAATATTTTAATTTTCATAACTAGATTATTTAAATGTAGGAAGGATGGACAAGGTACATTTCCATGCAGTGTTTTGTCTCTGCTAAAGGACTTGAAATTTATGACAATTGGGCCCTTTACTTTTATTTATATTTTGACACATTTTGCATCTTACAGTTGCACTTCTGTGGAAAAGCACATTTCTAATTCTTCAACCTATGTAATTAAAAGTGTAAAATACATAGACTACATATATCACAATATCACTTCACTCTCACAATTAATTTAAGACATAAATAAGGATAAACTGAGCGAACAGTAGGTTTGAATGATGCCCTAGAAATTCTGTTCACCATAATTGTGACGAATTTTCGCTCAAAATTTGCTAATTGATGCTAAATTTGTAATTTGTGTTTTTTTACAATTATGCATTGCTTTTATTGGTTCCCAGCTCTAATTTAATATCAGGAATGTGCAGTCTCCGTGAGATCAGCAGATAATACAACACAGTCAATGAAAATTATAGAAGTTGTTGAATATCATTCATTTTGGGAACTGATGGCTTGTGTAAAACTAACATTAAAGATATTCACTATTTTTTTTCTGCTTTATATACTTACAATACTTACAAAAATTAGTTGTAAGCAGCCCCCTAGCTTTTACTCACTTTTTTGTTCTGCCTGCTGCTCCCATAGAGATTATACATTGGCTGATAGAAAGTTAGCTGAAGAAAATTAATTTTGTCACGAATCATGAATTTTGAGTGGATAAACAGTATATTCATATGGAATATTTTATGTGGTAATATGTTTGAAATACAACACTATTCTCCAGTGTAGTTTAATATTATAAATGAAGTCTGCTAATATTTCACACAATCAATGGTTTCTCAAGTATTTTTGCAAGAAAAAAATCAGGTTATTAAGATGTTTACATATCTGGTGTGAATGATCTAAGATGTACTTTTTTCCAACAATCAAGTGAAATGTTGTACCTCTGACCAGACTAAAAGTCCTTCTGTGGCAATTAAATACTGTAAACTTACAAGTCAAATGGAATGCCAACCTAAATTCATCATCCATAACCCCACCACTGTCATTTAAATAATACTATCCCGCAAAATTAAATCTAATTTTTCTATACAAAACAAGGTGCACTGGTGTGCCTTATATAAAATGAATGCCCCAAACCATTAGGCTAGCAACTTTGTCTACAATTCTATGTGCTTAGCTGTAAAATTAGGTGCATTTGTGCAAAAGTAAACATACAACTTTAGTAAAGAGGTTTTATAAATGTGTACTGCACTTTAGCACTTGTAAATAACCCTTATTGATCACAAAAATCTGAGAGACTATATAGAATTTAGTAAGCGATATCATCCACAGCAACTAGGTTGGGGCAATACACCTCGGTGGAGGTCATTTTTCCGCCATAAAAAGGCTTTCTTAGTAGAAAACATATCTTGACATTTCTTTTTAAACAATATAAAGATTACTAAATTATTTGGAAAACAAAATTCAATGAAATTTGTAAAATCTAAATATATGATAAATAGTTTCCCTTGTCTCTTATTTTAATACAAAGTTCTTGTACTACCAGTGTTCATTCATTAGCAGTTGTACCATAAATAAGGTGATAATGTTCTTAATGTAGGGAGAAAGCATCTTGCTTTGTAAACCTTCCCCTTCTTACAGAATCAGCTCTCTTATATAAACTTATTTGGCACTCCCATTCTTTCTTTTACTGACATACAAAAGGATATGAAGATTTCATTGCGAAACAGGGTAAGAGGGAATGCTGCATGCCTATCTTTCCCTCTCTTGACTCAACACTGCAAACTATAAGACTCCACTGGAAGCAGCATTTAATTATTATTATTATTATTATTATTATTATTATTATCATCATCATTATATTTTTAAATAAATATTCCCCCCCCCCCCGGGGTGGGTGGTGGGAGAAGGCACTGTTAGCGGAGATAGAGGGGGGTTTGGGGGAGCAAGCTGATAGCTGCTCTCATGGCCAGACAGGACACAGCCTGCAAAGCAAGCTGAGGAGCTCTAAGTCTTGCGAGATTTGGTAAACCCATGAGAGTAAGAGCTTCCCTACTCACTCTACAGGAAGTTCCCACCCTGATGGATGTCAGAAGCACCAGCACAACATAGGTAAGTACAGTGGGCTGGGGGTGCCATAACGTGTCTGGTGGGGAATGTCATAGCGTGACTGGAAGGTGTTGTGATGTGGCTGGGGAGTGTTCTGATGTGGCTTGCGGATGGTGTGACGTGGCTCGGGGGGTAGCATGATATGGCTGTAGGGGTGTGATGTGTCTATAGGTGGCGTGATATGGCTGTTCCGGGAGTGATGTGGCTGGGAGTGGTGGGATGTGACTGGGGAGTGCACGATGTGGTTGAGGAGGGTGTGATAAATGTATGTTTTATTATAATGTATGTATTATATACTGTGTGAGCTGTGTTATGTACTGTGTTCACTTATTGCTCAGTTTTTCATATTTAATGTATCTATACATTTTCCAAACAGGTCCCAACATTCCAGGATCCTGACAAGAATCCAGCACCAGGTTGTGAAAGCTGCAATAATAGGTAGGTGAAAGCAGCACAGTTTTAACGCATAATATGTAATGTCCAAAGAGGTTCAGCCACACCCCATGTTGACCACGCCCCACCATTATATGGTCATTGCAGTGGCACACAATCCTTTTAATACTAATCTAAGGAGGCGGGTGCCAAAAATTTGCTGTACAGGGGTCCCAAATTCCTCTTGGTAGCCCTGAACATAGTTGTGGTGCGCATTAGTAGTCATATTAATGGCTACCACAATACCGACAACAATTAAGCCTCCCAAAAAATTCCGATTTCAAGAATGCCTAAGAAAAGAAAATAATGACTTACAATAAAAATGACAGTTTAGATAGCTGAGAGCTAGCCTAGATCCTTACGCTACATCCCGATTGCTGTAAATTCCAGCAGTTTAAACTCATGTCACTGCTCATAGCCGCACTGATATCTCTGTATTTAAAGCACCAATGCCACGACCCCATCACTTTAATATTTAATTTACAACTTAGGGTCCTGGCATTGGCGCTTTAAATACAGAGATATCAGTGTGGCTATGAGCAGTGACATGAATTTAAACTGCCGCAAATTACATATATGTATTTGTTGTACAGGTATATTTAAAAACAAGCTATTATTTTAAGAAGGGAAACCTAATATTTGAAATCAGATGTCAAATCGACATTTCTTTGGTCATGTACGACTTAACCGTAGACTTGCATGTTAAAATATCTGCACCCCACCATGAGTTTGAGCAGCTCTATAAGGAAATTTTGAAGGTGCCAATCTAGGCACATTTTGTATCATTAAACACATGTACAGGGTCACTCATGCCGATGTTATTAGCTCTGGTTATTTAAGATGCTCATCACAGAGCAACAGGTTACATAGAACTGTCCAGTTGCTTGTGTTTGTACCTGCTATTTCTAGTCTGTTTTTACATCATCCCTTTCCCTGACATTGCTTTTTATCTTGTTAAAGTTCTCTGAACTCAGCTGTCTACTAGCAAGCAGCATTCCTGATCATAACCATATTTATAAACAGTCAAGAAAAAAACATTGGTTTTATTTGTTTCCTATTCTAAATTTCCACAGAAAGCATCATTACATTCTGGGGTTCCCGGTGTTAAAACTACTAATTCTAATCTTCTGCCAAACTTCTGTTTATCAAAATGTATTCACTTACCAGTGTACCACTTATATTCAGGAGACAAGTTGTCTTATTATTATCAGTTTTTATTTTAAAATTTTAGAATTGTGCAATTTCTTAAATTTCCCCATTTAAAGTAATTACCATGTGCTTGATAGGTCATGTTACTTCTTCAGCTATTAATACATTTGTTTATTTCCTTGATGAGTCTCTAAATAACACATTATATTGATCCTCATTATAGTTAATGAATGAATGTTTCCATCCTTATTGATTATAAAGTATGCAGGGTGCAATTAGTAAATTACTAATTGCCCATCTGCTGACAGATGTCAATCATTACTACCATTAGATGGTATTAGTCAAACACCTAAAAGTGTTAATTGAGGCTAATTTGATAAATATAAAAAATAAACATCTTTTACAGATATGATAAATGAAGACCTGCATAAGGATGAATACACTTAAATCCCAGGCTAGTAGGCTTCTATTGCACTTACCTTCAGGGGTTAAAATTTTCCCTATCTTGTATTGAATTTAAATCCAATAAGATGCTACTGGGAATGGAAAACAAGCCTATATAGCATCCAAGAACAGGAATTTCTCCATCTTTGGCTTCACAAAATCCCTCCATCCCTCCCTGTCATGGTATGTCTGTTAATTAAGTGTGATTGTTTGTGTTGTTCATTTAATTTTCTTTTTCAGCAATTAATACATGGTGCAAGAGTTTATGTTTGGCTGCTGTTTTTCTATCCTCTTTTTTCCTTTCCACCTTCCTTCTCTCACTCTCTCTGTTGCTTCTGCTCTCGCTTATTTTTTACTACTTCTTTCTTTTTCCTCTCCTGTCATCAGTCTCTCCCTCCATTTTCAGTTTCCCTCTTCCGTTTGTTTGTTCTAACCAGCCCTGCACTTTATTTCACCTCCTAATACCACCATGTCCCAGCCTCACAGCTCAGCCAACCACCCTGCCAGTTTGCGAGACTACAGCTTTTATCCTCCCTCTGCTGCCTCGGCTTCCTATTACTGTGTCCTCTATTGGGCCGATGGCGGAGAGATCTTCTATTTCTTGCACCGCCTGGCTCAGAAGTGTCAGCATGCTGCATGGCTGGTGGAGCAGGATGGCTCCAGCAACGGCGCTGTTTGCAGTGAGAGGTAGACTCATGTCCTGCATGCAGGGGGGGGCACCTTCCTGTCCCCCCACCTCACTCGCAGGGCTCCCGGGATTTGCTGCTCCCCCCTTCCACAAGTGTTCCTGACTCACTCCACCACTCAGCAGTGTCAGGTCAACTGACATCTACAGGCATTGAACACTTCCCCACACTCCTCTCCCAGAGTGTCCTCAGGCATTTTCCCCCCGAGTCTCCTGTCTTTCCCACCCACCTTTTTTGTCACTGACCCCCGCTTCCACCACCCTGAGCTTCCTGCAAACCAGATGTTCTCTACAAAAGATTCACCGAGTTCTCTACGTGGATTTGTTTACAATTACTGCAAGGGTCGATATAGAATCGACCTTCCACTTCCTCTCATTGCACCCTGAATCTCTCAGATTCATGGGTTTTCAAACCGCCAAGGGGTTTTTATTAGATAGGTGCCTTCCTATGGAGTGCTCTATATTGCATGTCAATGTTTCAGTTTTTACACTGGTGCATAGAAGTGGGCACAGGTCATCCGATTGTGGCTCACTACCTGGAGGAATTCCTTATTATTGGCTTTCGTGACTCCCTGCAATATGGCAAGGTTTTATCTGATACCTATGCTCTGTTCCAGGTGCTTAGTGTGCCAATTGCGCATGATAAGACTGAAGACACATCTACATATTTGTCTTTCCTGAGCATCGAAAATTGACAGCATAGTGGATTGCTGCTGCATTCCTATGAAAAAAGGTGGCAAAATTGTAAGATCTGATTTAGTCGGGTATTCGGATAAAGTGTCCAGTAGGTAGATCCAATAGGCGTTAGGGTCCCTTCATTTTGTTTGCCTCACTATCCCTATGGGAAAAGTTTTTGTTGTCGAAAACTGCAGAGGGATATGGCAGGTGTGGCTAAATCCCATGTGCGTATCTGTCTATAACAAGGAATTTGGGAGGACTTGTTGATTTGGGTGTGTTTCCTTGCAGATTCTATATGGCCAGGACCTGTAGTGTTCAGCAATACACGAATGTGGTGGGTTCTAGGGGTTTCAGAGCCTACCTCAACGGGTATGGTGCATGGCAAAATGGGTTAAACCAGGTAATGTTGCAAATCTTTTAGTGTTAAACCTTTTTTCGATTGTGGTGGCTATGGAGCTGTGGGCTCCTCGATTTCGGCTGTTACATAGTTTTTTGCTGTGACAATTTCGGTTTTGTCCAATACATCAATAAGAAGAGAGCATATTCTTCACCTGCAATTAGGCTTATTAGGCCTTTAGTCTTGTGCTGCTGCAAACACAAAATCGGTTTTAGGGCTAAGCACGTGCCGGGGATCGAGAACACATAGGCTGATGCACTTTCCCGTTTTAACTGGGTGCAATTCAGGTAACTTGCTCCTCGTGCTGACCTTAATGGTACCCGTTGTCCGTCTCATGTTTGGCAGATTATCAAGCCAGCATAGTGGGACTTGCAGAGACATCTTTGACTCCATCCATCCTGAAAGCATTTTGGTTGGACTGGGATCAATTTTCAGACAGTGAAGTTTATTGTTACATGAGTTAGGGGTGCTGCATGCTGGATTTTGTGTGGTATAATTTTGATAGGTGTTTCCTAGGTGTTGATGTCAATCATGCTAGCTAGAATTTATTTTATGGCCCAGTTGCAGGGGGATGTGGATTTTTCAAAGGGGTTTTTAATCAGGAAGGCTTTAAGGGGGTGGGCCGAAACACAAAAGCGTATAGATGCTACTTTGTTGTTTAAGATAATTGATGTGATTTTATTTGGGGGTGATGGCTAACGAACATGAAGTCTTATTAGTTAGCACAACTTTATTACAGGCCAATTTTGGAGCATTTAGCGTTGGCGATCTGGTATCTGTGTCTAAACACTCCCCTGCTTCAGGCTTATTGAACAAAAATGTTATTTTAAAAAATGCATCCCTGATTTGCAGGTTGCACAAGTCGAAAATTGATTAATTTGGCAAGGGTGTTGGGTCATAATGAAGGCACAACCAGATCCCACCATTTGCCTGGTTGCACTGGCTAGGACTTATGTGTTGGTAAGACTTATTAGTGTCCACGTTTTGTTGTTAATTCCTGACTCTACGCCTATTACCAATTACCAATTTTAACTTTAAACAATGTGTTACAAATATAGGACTGCATACATCCGATTACGGCACCCTTTTCCTTTAGAATAGGTGTGACTATCTCCGCAGCGGTAGAAGGGTTATCCATGGATAGTATTGTAAATATTGGGCAGATGGAAATCCAACACTTATAAAAAATACCTCAGACCTAAATTATAGTCGTCTTGCTCCCAGCTCTGGTAACCCAGAACTTGTCCACTTGTCACCTTTGGAGGTGAGGGCATGAAGGGATTTACTTATTTATTCCACAAATGAAGGGCCTCATTGCATGAGCATTTTAGAAGTTTTTACGGTGTTTACCTTCATATGGGTTACTGCCCTCCCCAGTACTGGTTCAGCTTACAGCTTACTGCCTTGCTTACATGGATGCATCTAAATTTTGTTCATATTATTGTAATTGTATAGTGTTGAATTTGCCACTATTCATGTAATAGAGATGTATTCTAAATTACAGATTGTTTCCAGAAGCCACTTCAAGTGTGGGTGGTGGGCACTCTTTCATCTTCTGGGCTGCCAGACATTCCGTGGCATGGGACTTGTCACTTTTTACCATTCCATTGAAAATCAAGTGGATTGGCAGGAGGGGGATGTACTGGCCTGGTTTCAAAGATTTAGTGGTTAACAAGATTGTAGTAGAGATCAATTCATTTAGGGGGTAACGACTTGGGTAAAGGTAAATCTATTAGGCTCATTTTATACATTGTAGCAGATTTACAGCTGATAGGTGATAGCTGTCCAGCAATTAAAATCTGCTGGTCCAATATTATCCCTAGATTAACTTGAAGGGGTCCCTGTAGTGATATGGTAATAGACAAAGTTAGACAACACGTTGATTGATTTGTTTCTAATTTCATGAGGCTCTTGGGAGCATGGTAATACAATACCCTATGATTAAATGTTGTCACTCTCATCTTAATAGAGTCAATGGGGTGCATCTTACGGACAACAAATTGGTTATTTTTAGCACAGCTTTGGTGGGAAATCAGTGCAGTCAGCGGTTAATGCAAGGCAAAGGGAAATTACTGATTCAATTCCAGAATCTATATTTTTAGGACTCTTTATTTAAACATATTAAGGGGATGCAATTGACTATAAAATTGGCATAAATCAAAAGTATAGCTTAAAACCCATTTTACAGTTGAGAAATTCAGGAGTGTGTGCTAGCTAACAGGATGTATATAACATTTTTTCACAGATCCTAGGCAGGAAAAAAATGTATATGTTAAACAAACCTAGATGCAATAAAAAAAAAGACTTCTTCATTTTCACAATTTTTCCCCAAAATATTTTTATTGTAGCATTGAAATGTACAAGAAAGGAAAACTGTATATGCGATATTAGGATATAAAATATAAACAGATACAGCAAGAAACAGAATGTTTTCCAGTTGTTGAGGGACCAATTGAACATGGTATAAAAACATATGAGCAGCTAAACTTCCAAAAGATCAATAATTAACCACATTTTCATTTATATATGAAAACAGCACATATATATGTAAACAATCCAGCTGGAAAGCAGAGTGGTTGAAGAAAACTAGACTAAGCCTGCTTGCTATAACCAGCCTAAAACAAAAATTAAAGGATAAACGTAAATCAAAGCCAGTGCTTACTCAAACCAAGAGATCAGTGATCCATCTATAGAATTGAAGATGGGATTGCAAAAGAGCATGTGTGGAAAGTGAAGAAAACTTATGTAGTATTATGGAGTGTGGGGAGAGATCTATCAAGTAACTTTGAGGATACGATTTGCCAAAGTAGGTGTGAATATCAACAGGTGTATTGAAAGCATTTCTCAATTGCAAAGTTTTGTATGTGATGGAAGGGTGTGTATAATTTCCCCCCAACATTGGAAAAGGGCTGGAGTCAGAAGTTCCTTGTGTGTTGATAACCAGTTCATTTGAAACAAAAAGAGAAGTCTGGAGGTAGCCATTTTTAGGGATGGTGGGGCAGTGTGGATCCATTGTTGGAGAATGGCCTGGTGACCCATTGCGGCCAAAAGTTTTTTAATCAAATCTTGGGATTTCGAGTTGATCAGCCAGATGACCCAGTATGGCGCATTGAGGGGTATTTTTGAAGGGGATACATTATTGCCAAAGTCAGTCAATGTATCCCAGGACTTTCTTTTATGTTGACATTGTCAGCTTTGAGTTTCATGCATTTAGGTCAATGAGAATATTGTTGATCTTGTACTCCTTCAATGTAGATGGGAGGCATGGCAGGTGTAACTCTGGGAGAGAGGGGTGCAAAATTGGAAGTCTAGAAAAATATCAGTGAACGTGTTTTTGCCCCTGATCCAATTCACTGTGATGCGGAGCTGGCAGTCTAAATTATAGAAGTGGAGATTAGGCAAGTTAATCCCTTCCCTCCGAGATAATTTAAAAATGTTTATTCTAGCCTTTTTTTTTAAGCCAAATTAAGTCCCTTATGTTTTTGTTGACATTGTGAAGATCTGGTTTTGTAAGCAAGGAGTCATTTGAACAACATATAAGATTTTGCAATAAAAATAAAAAAAAGGGTTCCTAAGAGCACCTCACATATGGCTGCAGTTCAAAATTCTTTGAACTTCAACTACACACTAGTTGAAATATATATATTAAAAAACATCAAGAACATATAAAGATTAGAGCGCTATCAATCTCCCATATATCAATCACAAATATATAATAAATAATACTTATATTTGATCTCTTAACCAGGTGTTCCCCAATAGAATTCTCAATGTTGTGGTCCAAACATTAAAAAACAAAATTATTCAAACACAATAGTGTAATGTTGTATGAATTAATATGCATATATTATAAACATCCAAAATATATAGTCTGTGATTCTTTTTTTATTTTTATTTTTTTACAGTGTGAGTTCCCCTTTGTGAGAAAACTTACAAGGCCAAAACTTGTGAATCACTCATCATAAAGTGTAAATCTGTGAACCGCATTACTTAGTGAAAATCCCCTCAAGGTAGCGGACTTACTAGAAAGTCTTGGTTTTTCACATATCTTAAGCCTCAATGGCTCCTCAATAGTGTATGTAGGGATATTGTGACAAAATCATGAAGAGAATATTCCCATATGAATTGTTTCTATGTAAATTTAAAAATAAATATCTAGTGCAATACATTTTTTTTAAAAGACTAATAAAATGTATTATTTTACACTAGAACAGATAAAAAGCCAAACAGGCAAATATAATGTGCAGGAATTCCTACCAGAAGGATGCAGATAGCATACATATCAAGAAAATGTCATATAAATCCTGAGGTAGATGTTAGCTGACAAGCCTCATCCATTCAAGCAGTAGCTCCTGGCTCACATAACCAGTATTTCCATTGCATTTCGGCCCAAACAAGGGAGCTTTTTTCAAGGTAAATACTGTATATTTTGAGCAGGGTCCAAATTTTTAAATTTTTTTTGGAAAAAAAATTCCAGCTTGAATGTCAGAATCTGTTGATAATTGTTATATTCTACTCAGGAATTGAATATTCGGATTGTTATGCACATCTAGTTGCTATCCAATAACGATTGTCGATTGCCGTAATGTGGTTCCAAAGCACAATGTGATTTAATAGCCAAAAGTAGCAGAATAACAATCAGCATAAAATAAGTACAGTCATTACTTATCACAGGCGCTCTGGATCCAGTGTACAGTCATTTAGGTCTGAAGGCTGTGGTCAAGTAGACTGTTCACTGGGTCCAGAGCCCCTGCTTATATACAGTCAGTGAATACAGTAAAACAATGCAGATGATGTGGCTTGCTTCTATAGGTCCAGGCTTCAGGAGGGTCCAGTGTAATGCAGGTCATCGGCCAGTTCAAATGAAAATATCCAAAGGTGGGGTCAGCTCTCCAGGAGATACACTCCGATTTTCCCGCTAAGAATCCAGTTTAAATTAGTTTATTTACACTACACAGACAGTATCATTTTAAACATTTATTCCCTATCCTCGCTAACTAGAGTATGCAATGTGCGATCCCTTCGGCGAATGAACCAAACAACTGCGGATAAATTGGGGATTAAAATGATACTAAACATGACATGTTTCCTGTAACCTGAACCTTTGATTTCACTAACATGTATATAATTTATAATATTAACCGTAAATATTGCTGCATTTCGACACAAATAACTATGTGTTGTAGCTACTATTAATGTTTACTAAATACAAATGTGTATGTTCGTGTGAATGTGTGTAAATGTGTAAAACCTGTTGTTGCCACGTGTTGCAGCTGGATATGCTTCTCCGCGCCGTAGTATGCTATACGCATAATTTTCAGACAAAGACGATCAAGTTGTTAGATATTAATTGAAATTACTTTATACAGTTAACTGACTTCGACAGGATCAAAACACAAGTCATTTTTATCACATTCTAATTCTTTCTATCACATCCAAATAAAAGCACATAAACATTTATATAGCAAACAAAGTAAATATTAAATAACATTATGTATCTACAACCATTAGTAAAAAATACTCCCTCTTACGAGAGATATTTTAGTAAAATTAAATGATATTCAATGGAATGGTGAGATGTTTATGATAACAGTAGATGTTACCACAATAATTGAGCACTCAAAAGGGGTAGAGGCGATAAAATATGTTTCAAATATAACTGATTTGAGTGAAGGATTAAATAAATTACTTTTGGAAGGGATTACCTTCATTCTAAATAACAACTTTTTCTACTTTAGGGGTAAATATTACATCCAGAAAATGGGAATGACAATGTGTACCAGGTTTGCCCCAAGCTATGCTAATTTATTCATGACATTTTGGGAACTACAACTCATTGATGGGCGGATACTTACCGATGGCAATACCTATACCCTGCGTAACAGTCAACACCATCAACTTTGACTGAAGGGTATACCCTTGGACCAATTAGCACGTGTAAAAAGTAATTGCACAGAAGCTTCAATTATGTCTAAACAGATGGATATTATGTTAGATAACTTTAAGGAAAAGAGGTATGAAACACAATAATTGAATATAGCAAAAGAGAATCTCTAAGATTAATTGACAGTAATTATTGTTTTATAAAAAGAATGATAAGGAAAATAAGAACAATAATAAACAATAATAAGAACAACAATAATAAAGAATACAATTGCTATTATAAGCAAATTGATTTTTTTTTCAATAGACACTGGCAGATTCTTAATAAAGATCAATACCTAGCAGGAATACCTTCTAAAAACCAATTCATTTATAGACGTTCAAAGAACTTAAAGGATGATTTAGTCAAAGGAGCCTTGGTAGAAGATCTTAATAGAGGGAAAATAACATCTAAAGGTTTTTATAGGTGTGGTCTATGTCCAGCGTGTATGACAATAAAAAGTGATAAAAATAACATAAAAAAACTGAAGCAAGAGGTAGTAACAAGGTGGAATTCCTCACTTTATATGCTTCAGTGACTAGAGAAACAGCAACAAGCCATCATGACCTACACAGCAAACAATGACTTTGGGAGACGGGGGACATGTTATCTTACGCCAGCACATTGGAGAATCCTTATGATTTTATTCAAGCTGCTGAAACCCTTTGAAATTGTAATAAATTAAGTGAGCTCAGACACTGCCAGCTTGAGTCAAGTCATACCCCTATTTAAACTACTGGAAAAGCAGCAGGAGAAGCTGAAGGAGGAGATGACAGTTAACGATTCGGCAAAGTATGTTAGCCTTGTGAATCAAGTTATTTATTCACTTCACCAGGACCCAAGGATTTGCAGCATCTTAACACTGCATAACTACATTTTGGCAACTATACTTGATCCTAGGTCTAAGTCATGTTTCATGTCTTTCTCTCACAATGACACAAATCTTCACAGATGTAAATAGCTCCTTGTGAACAATCTGTGGGCTCAAGTCGCACATGGCAAGTTACCTACTTTAGCTTCTCTTCCAAATGCTACTTGCAAAAAAAACATTTTTCTGATAGGCACACTGGTTATGAGTCGACAACACAGCAGCACACCAATATGAAAGTTTTTGACATCTGGGAAGGCTCAAAAGAATTACCCAAATGTATTATTGACACCGAGCGTGTCTCATTTGGATATAGCTTGTCTTGGTAGAATGGTGGAGGATTAATTTAATGATAAAGTAGAAGTTAGCATCTCAGACAGTCCCGTTGAAATATGGGAGGGAAAAAAGTAAATTTGGAGCCCCGTGTACAAGCTAGCTATTGTATACTTAAGCAGCCCACCGTCAAGTGTGTACTTGGAAGAGGGTTTAGCGCACCTGGGAAAATTGTGAGTGATCGTTGGAGGAGACTACTTTCCAAAAATGTAGAAAAACTGGTGTTCATCAAAATGAACTTCAGATTGTATAAAGAATACCGTTCTTGTCATCAATTACCAACAGAATGTGTATATTCCAGTTGGGTTGAATTAATATTGTGTGATGATGATCATCATGACATCAGTGATGAGGGTAATGCCATGGTCATAAACATAGAGGAAGATGACCACTGTTAGCCAAATGACAATTAGTAATCTGTAAAAAAATATATTAGTATCTAGTTTGTCCAGTTCATTGACCAACAACCAAAATGTTCTCTGTTGTGGGGCGCAAATAAATGAAGCACTTCAGCCACAAAAGTGGCAGCCCCTGTCACTAAAGTGCTTGGTTTATTAAACTATGTGCTTATCCTTTTTAACATATATGGGCCCAAGGACAAATTCATTGTGCACTATTTTACATTTTGGCCTTGGTCTGTCAGCTTGTGTAACAGTCCACAATTTAGGTGTAAACAGTATTATTAAGTTGCCAATTCACATGGTGGACAAGAATAAAAAACAGTACAGGGTGCGTCCAAAGAGGATATATAGTTTAATGAATATAAATAAAAATATATAAAATACTGCTGAGCTCACATTTACAATTGGATATGAACAATTGGAATATCAATTTGTGACATAAATGGCTAAACCAGATATTTTATCAACAATACATGTAATTATCTCTGAAAATATTATAGATACAGGTGTCTGGCCAGTACACCCAATAAATTAAGTTAAAGGAGATATCAAAGGTATAGATATCTATACAATTAATAGGAAAGATCTCACCCATCTGTAGAATGTATCTGTATGAGAGGTCTCAGAGTTCGTTTTCCGGGTACTATGGCAATATCCAGACGGTATTTAAATCTGATGTAACGCTCAAGACGTAATTAGCGTTATATCTCCTGAGAGATTTTTCCTTATGTTCCAATGACACTAATAGTGAATAAATCTGCCGGCAGATATATTGATGTGGTAAATAGTTGTGGAATTAGAGATGGTAAGTCCAAATCAGTAAAGGGAGAGCGGAAAAAGTGATATACTGACACAGAGGTGGATGTGCATAGACGTTGCGATATTGATGCAGCTGTCTCCCTCAATAATTAACCGCTCAAAATGCCCATTCACGGTGTGGATCTGATCACAATCATTCTATGAAATATGGGGTAATCTCCTTGGAGGTGATAATACCTTCTTGTATAGATGTAAGGTCCCCGTAAATGATTCTCTCGGTAATATAGCCGCTCAATGTACCCACTAGGGGTATAGATCTGATTGCGATCCTTCTGTATAGTGTGGGGTATTTTCCTCAAAGATGGTGATATCTTCTTTTGTACAGGTGAGGTCCCCGTAACTAGGAAAGTGGGACTAATGCGTTTCGTTAGCCTGTAGCCAACTTTTTCAAAGATATTTCTTTCCTAATTTTTGGATCTTTTATAGGTCTCACTTGTTTGTGATTGGTTAGTAATCATTGTTTAATTACTCCTCAGGTGATATTGTGGATTCATGTTAACCATATGTTAACTTGCTTGCATGTATATCTCAATAAATGAGTATATTTGAGTAATTAAGAGATTATTATTATTTCATTACATCATGCAATGAAAACATTTAGTTAAATCAAAAATAGAATAAAAAGAAAACCAATTACATCCAACTGAATCTGACAGAGGAGAAGAAACGTAGGTCTTATGTATATGTATATATATATATAAACGTCTATACATTCATTTAGAGTTTATATTTATGTTGAACACAAACTCATATAGAAATATAATATTTTATAATTTTCACAGTCAATAAATGAATTCAATTATAATTCTTATAGTCATGCATAAATCAGGAATTTTGTAAAAAAATATTATTATTATTATTGTGTCCCACGGGGGACTAGAACTGTTGTCTCCATACACAATTCCTTTTACTCTCCCTATTGATGCATTAGTCCGTTGAGCATTTACATGGTTGTAGCAGATTAAGTCTTATTGTTTTTTTGTCACATGGTCAGTATGATTAGGTAGACAATTCATTTGTCGACAGTATTATTATAGGTCTAGGGACAGGGTTAGGGATAGAGACAAGTGTAGGGATAGACAGGGATTGAGTTAGGCATAATACTCTCTACAGTGGAATTGTCAACCTAATAAGCACTGTCTACATTTCAGTTGATGTCCTAATAATACTGTTGATGTCATTGTATTGTCAACTTTATAACTTTGTCTATTCGGTAGCCCACCAATCATATTATATATATCCTGTAGGTGTCGAACACATGTATGCATCACACCTAGATGAGTGGCCCCAAATACAATGTCATCTTGTATCAGTTAACATTGTGCCCTTATTGTCTCAACATCTGTTAAATAACATCTAATGATGCCAACGCTGTCTGTCTAATGAGCTCTGATACTGCCACTGCTGTCCCATCTCCAATGTATTTGCTGCAGGACTGACCCTCTGCAATGTCTTTGCTGCTATCGCTCTCCAATGTGTCACACATGCTGCCTAACAGGTACATATTTGGTGTTTCTTCCATATTCAAAGGAAAAGGTAATTGATGTAGACATCTTCAATGTGGATGATGATGAGAGTGATGATTGGTTACCATTGAGAAAGATGACCACTGTTATCCAAATGCCCATGATTCATTTATTAACCATATCTAATCTCCAGTTGAACAACCATCAACCAAAATGTTGTCTTTTGTTGGGGGCCAAAACAAGTTAAGCACATAAGTTACAAAAGGGACAGTGCCTGTCGCTAGAGTGCTTGGTTTGTTAATGTGCATGTCCTTTTCAACATATGGGTGAGAGGCCCCAAAGACAGTGCCATCTTGCATGATTTTGGCTCCTTCGCTTTTCCCCAAGAATAGTCTGAAGCCTTTATTGTAGTGCATTCCTGTACCCAAATTCCCTTTCAGCATGTTACTAGTACTGCCAACTGACTGCTGGTTAGGTGGCCAATATGCCAAATTCTGTCAACTATTGCCCAATCTGAACTATCTGGTTTACATATTTTTTACATATTTTTTTTACATTTCACTAATAAAACATGTATTTATACATTTCATATTTATATACATGACATATTTTATATACTTGCAAATATATGCGAGTGACAAGTACCCTTGTTTGATTCACAAGGGTACCATTACAGCACATTCTAATTTAATTTCAGTCAGACCTACCTTAGTCATACCATAACAAGCACTTACAGCAAAACAAGGTGTTTGAAAGCTCAGCACTTGGCTCCCAGTGAATACTCTACCCAATGATCAGTGCATATAAAAGTCTCAGGAGGATATTTATTTTGATAGCATTGATACAGACTATCCAGGACATATAGTTATGTGACTACATAGTAAGGTCCAATTTATATTATGAGAGCCAATTTGTGTGGTGAGAGGGGACAATTAGAAATCCATTCACATGCCATTAGGAATTCAGAAGGGTGCGAAGGTCAGATCATTTGTCATAATTGTGGCAGACAGGGAGAGGTACAGAGTCAAAAAGCCTCTCAAAAATGTACTTATACTAAACAGGGTGCATCAAAGCTCTACTCTTGGCTCCTTGTGAATACTTTATCCAATGATAAGTGCATAGTAAATAATTAGATGAATTGCAGGCCACCTTTGTCTATTTATTTTTATCAATGTCTAACTGTATTAATTCTACCACTATCCATCTAATGAACTCTGCCTGTTTCTGTAACATAAATGTCTATGATGGATGCTCTATTATGTTCCAAATTTATTGTATGCCACTGTTCTGTCACTAATTTTAGTCAGTCAAACCTTTGTCAAAATTGGTGAAAATTGGGTCACTTGTGAAGGGATCATTGGAAAATAGACTGGAAATTACTAGAAATGAATATTAATGCTGTAAATAGTAATTTAGGAGCAAATAAACAGTTCAAAATGACATTATTTTACCTATTTTTCTATTTATTTTATTAAATCCAGATCCGAAACCAAAACCAAATCCTTTCACGTTTTGTAAAACTGGTAGCAAAGCTGAAACATGAGCGTGGTTTAAAACCTGCATCGGTTCCGAAACCACGAGGGTCAGCGCACATCTCTATTATATGCATTATATGCAATATAGTGCAGACTAAGATACAAAATAATTTGAATATACCACTTTCAAGTGCTGATTTTACTTGGAAAACTACATAGATATAAAAAATTTGAACATCATGCCTCTCCCTAAATCCCCAACCAGCCCCAGCTTCTCTACCTACTGTTTCAGTATTCGTTATTATTTAGAGAGTTGTTTGTTCTGCAAAGTCCCAATATTGTACAGTGATATGAAACATATTGGTACTTCATAAATAATAATAATTTCAATTAGAGATGTACAAATTCATTTGTGGTGAATTTCGCTTTTATATTTCACCCTGATTGGAGAATTATGCATCTCCTAAGCAGTCCATGAGGAACATATGTCAATGCATTTTCCTCATTTGGATTAGTGCTCTAATTGATTATTCCAAGTTATTGATTGGTTCAGTGGTATCAATTGTGTAACTTAATTGAAAATATAACATAACCATTTTACTCAAACTAAAATCATTCCATACAAATCAATATCCAATTGTGTGTTCTTGTTATTGTATACAGCCATATCCTACATTTTTGCTCTATTTTCTGTATTTCTACACACACCTTTCATCCAAACATGACAGAGAAAGCTCTTAAATTTATTTTCCAATACAATTATTTTATTTTAATAAACTTAAAAATAGCCCTGTCTCTTAACAAATGCATCTGAAAAAATATTCTTTTTTCCTTTCTATGCATAGATAAATCTGTAAGACAACAGTTACTAGAGCTTCTCTGCATACCTGCACTGCATATATGTTAAGGACAAGCTTTTCTAGCACCAAAATTCTTGGATTTAATGCACAGACTGATCCCAGCTGCTACTTTTGTAAATCATGGCGTTTACCTCACCGCGCCTATGCTGTATGACTAATACACCTGCTTTTTATTCTCACTTGCTCAACACTGCATACAGAGTTCATGCATTTTTAAAATAAATCTTGACACTTGATTTGCATTTGTAAGTGTGAGCATATGTGAAAAAATATATTTTTCTTACTCAGATATGTGATTTGATATAATGGTGGGAAAGAGTCTGAATAATGCATAATATAAACAATGAAACATGTCATCTTCAGAATGCTTGGAAGTGTGCTTTCTACAGTGCATAGTGTTTATATAGGCAGCTTTGAATTAAAAGTTAACTATAATATACATTAGAGATGGTCACTGGCCCCCGTGTTTTGGTTTTGGATTCGGTTTTGGATCTGGATTACCGTCGTGTTTTGGTTTTGGTTTTGCAAAACCGCCATTGCGTGTTTTGGTTTTGGTTTTGGTTTTTGTTTGGTTTTGTTTTGCTATTTTGTTGGAAAATCCATGTTTTTGGGCCTAAATTAACCCAATTTAGTGCTCCAACTGTTTTAGAGATAAGTAATCTAATTGTTGAGGTAATAAATCATCCAAAAAAACAGTTTAATTCTTCGTTGGTAGGCCTTCATTTATTCTACACACAAAACAGATTGTCTTCCTCGTCATCTATGCATATTGGCAATGCAGCCATCATCTTTGAATGTATATTATACCCTACACTTATAGTTAAATATGTAAAGAAATGGAAAAAGACAGTTTGCTTTCTGTCTCCCTAGGCCCCCCTCCACTTGTATAAAATACCAAAAAATTCAGCCATTATAGACTGTACAATATTAATTGACATGGAGAAAGCCAGTTTGGTTTCTGTCTCTCTAGGCCCCCCTCCACTTGTATAAAATACCAAAAAATTCAGCCATTATAGACTGTACAATATTAATTGACATGGAGAAAGCCAGTTTGGTTTCTGTCTCTCTAGGCCCTCCTCCACTTATATAAAATACCAAAAAATTCAGCCATTATAGACTGTACAATATTAATTGACATGGAGAAAGCCAGTTTGGTTTCTGTCTCTCTAGGCCCCCCTCCACTTGTATAAAATACCAAATAATTCAGCCATTATAGACTGTACAATATTAATTGACATGGAGAAAGCCAGTTTGGTTTCTGTCTCTCTAGGCCCCCCTCCACTTGTATAAAATACCAAAAAATTCAGCCGTTATAGACTGTACAATATTATGAAAAATGGACAAAGCCAGTTTGGGGTCACTCTGTCTATGACACCCTACCCTTAAGGATAAATTGCCCTAACAGCAGCCTTTCAAGATGGTATGTGATATGGAAATGCCACAAGTCCCTTTCCTCTTTGGGGGTAGATTGCACCCTACACTTACATAGAAAGTTTTAAAAAGATGTTATCGTCATCATCTTCAGCTTAATCCTCACCCTCATCAGTGTGTACGTCATCATCACAGACTATCAATTCATCGCCGCTTGAATCCGCCATTAGAGAACAGTCAGTGCTTGGATGTTTCGGATGGTGAAGGCCTTCCTCATGGAAGATGTAGTTCATTTTTATAAACATCATTTTCTCCACATTTTTGGGAAGTAACCTTCTACGGCGATCACTGACTAAGTTCCCTGCTGTGCTGAACACTCGTTCAGAGTACACACTGGAGGGTGGGCAGCTTAGGTATTGCAAAGCAAGTTTGTACATGGGTTTCCAAATGGCCTGCTTTTCTTCCCAGTAAGGAAAGGGACTGTCTGACATTTCCATATCAACTACCTCTTGAAAGTAATCCTCCACCATCCTTTGCATATTTATACTCGTATTGGATTGAGTTATGGGCAAAGTGACACATTTTTTTGAAAAATCCTTCAAACCAGCCCAGATGTTAAATTGTTCTGGTCTGCCCCCTGCGTCTACCCTGCTTCTTTTTTGGAAATTTAATTTTTTACGAGCAGCAGCAGCTTGAGAAAGTGAAGGAGGACACGTCGTCAAGCCGAGGCTCAGTTCAGCGGCCAAGTTGCTGAGCAATAGCTCCTTGCAAAAGTTCACATCTCGTTCATTTACAAGTAAAGACTCAATGTAGGTTTTAAACCTTGGATCAAGCACAGTGGCCAAACCGTACTGATCCGAGTTCAAGATCTTAATAACTCGAGGATCATTGTGAAGCGAATTAAGTACTTGATCGACATGGCCAACATACTTTGCTGAATTGCTTGCTTTCAGCTCCTCCTTCATTTTCTCAAGCTGCTTTTCCAATAGTCTAATTAAAGGAATGACTTGGGTTAAAACTAGCAGAGTCTGCACTCACCTCACACGTCACAACTTCAAATGGTTTCAGCACCTTGCACAGCACTGAAAGGATTCCCCACTGTGCAAGAGTGAAATACATCCCCCCTCCTTTCCCAATGTCATGGCTTGTGCAATATGCTTGGATGGCTTTGCGCTGTTCCACCATCCTCTGAAGCATGTACAGGGTGAAATTCCACCTAGTTACCACCTCTTGCTTAAGTTGGTGGCAGGGCAAGTTAAACTGCTCTTGGAGCTGCTGTAATCTCCTACATGCTGTGGCTGAATGCCTGAAATGGCCTGAAATTTTACGGGCCACCGAAAGCATCTCCTGCACCTCACGGTTATTTCGTAGGAAGCTCTGCACCACCAAGTTGATGGTGTGAGCAAAACAGGGAATGTGTTGGAAATCACCCAGCTGTAATGTTTGCACTATATTGTTGGCGTTATAAGAAATGACATACCCTGGGGAGAGTCCGAGTGGTACAAGTCATGCATCAATCACATCTCTCAGTTTGCGTAACAAATTGTCAGCCGTATGCCTGTTAGTGAAGCCAGTGATACAAAGAGTGGCCTGCCTGTGACAAATGTTACATAGTGGTGTACATGCTGCTGCTGTTCCTGCTGGTGAAGGTGAATGACAAACCCAGTGGGCTGTCACGTCATATAGTCTTTGGTTTGGCCACTTCCACTTGTCCACATATCTGTGGTTAAGTAAACAATGGGTAGAATGGCATTTTTCAGCGCAATCTCTACATTTTTACACACTTTTTGGTATAGTTGTGGAATTGCTTTACGGGAGAAATGGTGTCGCGATGGAATTCTGTAACGCGGACACAAAACCTCAATTAACTGTGGAAAAACCAGCTGCGTTTATTTTGGAGATTGGACGCAGATCTAACACTAACATTGCAGCCATGGCGTCTGTGATTCGCTTGGCGACTGGGTGACTGCTGTCATATTTGCTTCCCCTCGCAAATGATTGTTTCACAGTTAATTGCTGAAATGTAGGACTGCTCATTTTATTGACCTGCCTCTGGGACTAACGCTTTCTTCAGAGTAATCAATAATAGTGCAGGAGTCATCCAGTCTTAAGTGGGATGCCGGACTAACTCCAAGCGCTACTGAGGATATTGATGAGGATGGTGTGGTGGGTGTATTTTGTAGCCGACGGGATGTCGGTGAGTGGAGGGTCTTAGCTGATGATGGAGTGCTTGTATTTTTTTGGGAAGAACTTTCAGCTTTTCCCAACACTTTGCCATGAACTCTCGTTAAATGGCGTAACATAGACGAGGTTCCAAGATGGTTAAGGTCCCTCCCTCGACTGACTGTGGCTTGACATACACTACAAATGGCTATACAATTGTTGTCTGGATTTGGGTAGAAATAATTCCACACATAAGAAATAGATTTTTTTGTTTTATGCCCAGGCATGACAATGGCCTTTTTCTTGTCACGTGCCAGAACTGCTGCCACTGGTGCAGGACTTACACAAACAACCTCATCCTCATCAACATCCTCATTAGCGCCCTCGTCGCCTACACAAATCTCCCCCTCATCCTCTTCTAATTCCAAAGTGGCATCCTCAATTTGGGTATCACCGGCTACACTCGGGCTATTAAGGCACACATCAGCAGAATGCTCACGATTAGACATCCCACTGTTGGATGGACTCTACACAGGGATTGTTGTCATTTGTGAATCAGAGCATACATTCTCCTCTAATGCCTCAATGTTATCTTGCAGCTCGGCTTTGACGCGTAACAGTAGTTGTGCACTAATTGTAGGCTGGGTAACTTTTTGGGATCTGCCACTAATAGACAAAGGTGAAGGCCTCATTCTCTCTTTGCCACTACGTGTGTAGAATGGCATGCTTGCAATTTTTTTTTTATCGTTACTTAACTTTTGCTCAGTTACTTTTCTTTTACGCTTCAATACAGTAAAAAATTTTTGGGTTTTTGTTTTTTGCACTAATTTGGAAACACTCTGTTGTTTGACATCGCCTTGGCCAGATGACGTACTGGGAACACTAACATCAGTACTGGTGACAGAACCTGGTTGCTCATATGTGGACTGCTTTGAATCCATTCTGAGCGCAAACCACTAGGGAGTGCTAAAAATTATTTGGTAGATACTGCTGACAGATATGACTTTTGACAGCCAGAAATATTTATGCACAATTATGGGGGACACCCCAAAAGCACTGAGGAGTGCTAAAAATTATTTGGTAGATACTGCTGACAGATATGACTTTTGACAGGCAGAAATATTTATGCACAATTATGGGGGACACCCCAAAAGCACTGAAGAGTGCTAAAAATTATTTGGTAGATACTGCTGACAGATATGACTTTTGACAGCCAGAAATATTTATGCACAATTATGGGGGACACGCCAAAAGCACCGAGGAGTGCTAAAAATTATTTGGTAGATACTGCTGACAGATATGACTTTTGACAGCCAGAAATATTTATGCACAATTATGGGGGACACCCCAAAAGCACAGAGGAGTGCTAAAAATTAGTTGGTAGATACTGCTGACAGATATGACTTTTGACAGCCAGAAATATTTATGCACAATTATGGGGGACACCCCAAAAGCACCGAGGAGTGCTAAAAATAATTTGGTAGATACTGCTGACAGATATGACTTTTGACAGCCAGAAATATTTATGCACAATTATGGGGGACACCCCAAAAGCACTGAGGAGTGCTAAAAATTATTTGGTAGATTCTGCTGACAGATATGACTTTTGACAGCCAGAAATATTTATGCACAATTATGGGGGACACCCCAAAAGCACCGAGGAGTGCTAAAAATTATTTGGTAGATACTGCTGACAGATATGACTTTTGACAGCCAGAAATATTTATGCACAATTATGGGGGACACCCCAAAAGCACTGAGGAGTGCTAAAAATTATTTGGTAGATTCTGCTGACAGATATGACTTTTGACAGGCAGAAATATTTATGCACAATTATGGGGGACACCCCAAAAGCACTGAGGAGTGCTAAAAATTATTTGGTAGATACTGCTGACAGATATGACTTTTGACAGCCAGAAATATTTATGCACAATTATGGGGGACACCCCAAAAGCACCGAGGAGTGCTAAAAATTATTTGGTAGATACTGCTGACAGATATGACTTTTGACAGCCAGAAATATTTATGCACAATTATGGGGGACACCCCAAAAGCACTGAGGAGTGCTAAAAATTATTTGGTAGATACTGCTGACAGATATGACTTTTGACAGCCAGAAATATTTATGCACAATTATGGGGGACACCCCAAAAGCACCAAGGAGTGCTAAAAATTAATTGGTAGATACTGCTGACAGATATGACTTTTGACAGGCAGAAATATTTATGCACAATTATGGGGGACACCCCAAAAGCACTGAGGAGTGCTAAAAATTATTTGGTAGATACTGCTGACAGATATGACTTTTGACAGCCAGAAATATTTATGCACAATTATGGGGGACACCCCAAAAGCACTGAGGAGTGCTAAAAATTATTTGGTAGATACTGCTGACAGATATGACTTTTGATAGGCAGAAATATTTATGCACAATTATGGGGGACACCCCAAAAGCACTGGGGAGTGCCAAATATTAACAAAAAATAATAAACCTCTATCCTCCTCTCTTCTCTAGCGATTTTGGTTAGAGCAATTGCAAGAACAATATTGTATTCTCTGTCCCTGCTCTAATCAGCCTGTGACTACACCCTGATCTCTCCCTCTGTGAAATGGCGATGGCCTGCTGTGGAGGCATGTATTTATAAAGTTGAAGTATCGCGAGAACCGAGCCCCGAGATCTGACGACGTCACGATGACGTTCGGCCTCGATTTGGATTCGGAACGGGCGGGGGAACCGGACCCGCCCATCTCTAATATACATATACATTAGGTGCCTTTTACACTGATCAGTCACAACATTAAAACCACCAACAAGTGAAGTGAATAATATTTATTATCAAAATGTGGGATATATTAGACAGCAAAAGAACATTCAGTTCTTGAATTGATGTGTTGGAAACAGAAAAAATGGGCAAGCATAAGGTTCTGAGTGACTTTTTCAAGGGCCAAATTGTGATGGCTAGACAACGGGGTCAGACTATCTTCAAAATGGCCGGTCTTTAGGGGTGTTCCCGATGTACAGAGGTTAATACCTACAAAAAGTGGTCCAAGGAAGGACAACTGGTGAACCAGTGACATGGTCATGGGTGCCCAAAACTCATTGATATGTGTGGGAATCGAAGGTTAACCCATCTGGTGCAATCCCACAGAAGATCTACTGTAGTACAAATTGCTTAAAAGTGTTAGAACACATAGAGCATCACAGCTTGCTGTGTATGGGGCTACATAGCCACAGACCAGTTATAGTGCCCGTGCTGACCCATGTCCACAGCTATACGCACCTACAACTTGCACGTGAGCACCACAACTGGACCATGAAGCAATTGAAGGTGGTCTGCTCTGATATAGAACCACATTTTCTTTCACATCATGTGGACGGCCAGGTGCGTGTGCATCGTTTACCTGGGGAAGAGATGGCACAGGATGCACTATGGGAAGAAGGCAAGTGAAAGGAGGCAGCATGATGCTCTGGGAAAAGTTCTGCCTCATTAGCGCCATCGTCAGCTACACAAATATCCCCTTCATTCTGTTGCAAATACAAAGTGGCATCCTCAATGTATGCATCACCGACTACACTTGGGCTGCTCATCCACACACTACCAGAAATGGTGAAAGAGGCTCCTTTATGAGTACAGTATCAGAAAGGTCAGACTTAGACATAGCAC
Source organism: Mixophyes fleayi (assembly GCF_038048845.1). Lineage (NCBI taxonomy): Eukaryota > Metazoa > Chordata > Amphibia > Anura > Limnodynastidae > Mixophyes > Mixophyes fleayi. Next base: position 237,280,473 of record NC_134402.1, read on the forward strand.
TTGTGGATAGAGTCTCTTCAGGAATTTGTGTCATTTCTGAACATACAGTTTCTTTTACTACCTGACTATTTTTCTCCAGCTCAGTTTTTACACATAAAAGTTTTTGGGCACCTCTTTTGGACTCTTAGAAGAAGATGCCTTACTGACAGTTGCAAAAGTTGAACTAGCGTTCATACAGAAAGGCGAGGGCCGGATTCTTGCCAGTACGTGTGTAGAATGGCATGTTGGCAATTGTATGTTTTTCTACAAATAACTTAATTACAGGTGTTTTTTTCTTTACCAAGGTAAAGGTTTTTCTTTTACATTTCTGTTTCCCTGATTTAAAACCACTATGCAGTTGCGCATAAGCTTTAGCAGATGACATAGAGGGGCTAGTACCATCATGACTGGTGCCAGGTGCTGCTTGCTGCTCCTGCTCTTCAAAGTCCATATCAATGGCACTGGAGTCTGATAAGAACACTGTCACCCCTCCTGTTTCTGTATGAGCAATGGCACACAGCTATGTCACTGGAGACTGATAAAAAGAAGACTATCACCCCTCCTGTTTCTCAGTGTATGAACAATGGCACAGAGCATTGTGACTGGAGAGTGACAAAGACACTGCCACCCCTCCTGTTTCTGTATGAGCAATGGCATACAGCTGTGTCACTGGAGACTGATAATAACACAGCCACCCCTCCTGTTTTCTGTGTTAGCTATGGCACTCAGCAATTTGACTGGAGAGCTACCCCTTCTGTGTTTGTCTGTGAAATGACGCCGAATCTCCGTGCAGAGCAGTACTTATAAAAATCCAAAACTCGCGAGATCCAGCGATGCGCCAATGACGTTTTGCCTTTATTTCAGTTCCAAGGAGGTGCAAAAGTACGGAGCCGGCTCAGCATGGTACTCGCATTGTTCAGACTCAGTTCGGTTTTCAAAAAAACGAGCCTGGGCATCCCTATTTTTAATACACATTTTTGCTAAATTACCTGCGCAATATTTTTTGTATATTTTAATGGAATGAAATAAAATCCATGATTAGATATTAGTTAATATATATAATAAGTAAAAGACAAAAAGAGAGCTCTTTCTGTGCACCTCTATTAAACAAACTTCTACCCTTTTTTTTATATAATCTAGTTTTGGTTGCACCCCATGGTGAATAATAAGAACAATATTTGTTAAACATGTTCAACCACAGGGTTAGAGACTCCCAACAATTGGTGCAACAGGTATATTGTTTTCTTTATTATTTCTATGCATATTGCCAGCTAAATGCCTCCCTTTGTTACATATCCCTCTGTGACGAAACGAGTGTGATAACTCTGTGATGATTCTGTTTCTCGTTTCTCACATAATGTGGATTATAGTACTTTTTATAGACCTTGCTTTTGTTCCCCAACTCACCAGAGTACAACTGCATTGTCCAATTACATGTGGTTAAGGGGACATTGTAGTTCAATGTAAATATGTATATTGTGTATTATATATTGATGACTTGCAGTAATGTTATTCATTGTCCTTAAACTGAAGCCAAGAGGGTTATGGGTAAAGATCAGGATACAGGTGAGAGGGCTGGAGCTGCATTCATTCTCCCCCCTCCTTCCTCTACAAGAAGCTTGGAACAGCTGGGCACCCTGTGACATCACAAAGTAGTGTAAGGGGTTAATTTTAGGAGGGGCTCACTGCTACCTTATCCTTGGAAGTAGGGGAAGCCAATTAGTATCAATTGTTCTCCATGGGACTATTCCAGACGTTCTGTCTGCATCCCAGCAGGGGGCTTCTGTAGAAGGACAGCTCAACTTCACTGCCCTCTTCAACCCCCCCTAGTCCTGCACTGACCAATGGTTAAGAAGAATAGACCCGGGGGTTTGCCCAGGGAGGGGAAAACACTGTGAAAATTAGACCTGAGATGTAAGGAGCCACTCTAGGGTGGAGAGGGTGTTCATTTTGGGATTTCATTCATGAAGAGTGCAAGACTGGTTTTGAGTTGTTGTTCTCTACTATAGTCTATATATGAAGCTGAGAGAGATCCATGGGTCATGAAGTCTGGACAGCCAGGTGACTATAACTCCTTAAACTAGTGTGGTAAGGGAGACATGTAAACCTGCCTGGCATTTATTTACTGTGTGTACCTAATATTCTAGTGTTGTTTGTATGACAATAAATATACTGTGGTATTTTTATAACTGCATTTGCCTGAGTGACTATACATATCCTAGAAGGTACTGGGTAGACTTCCCTGGCATAGGAAGGCACCTGTGGGTGGCCAGCCAGCATGAAGTTGGTAGTATTGGGCCAGATAAACCCGGTATCTTCATACCCTCTCACCCTAGCAGGGTTCAAAAATTTTCGTGACAATGCATCTGCATTTTTGTGCAGAGTCCCTAGACTATGTTTTACTGAGAACGTGAAAGGTTGCAGTGCAAAGAACCAATGGGTTACCTTGGCATTTACCTCCTGGTTATTCTGCAATGGTGCATGATCTGTTATTAGGGTGCATTCCCTGCCTAGGAGATAATAGCGTAGAGCTTCTGTAGCCCATTTTATGGCCAAACATTCCTTCTCCATGGTGGCATATTTTTATTCCCTTGGAAGTAACTGACACCAGAGGTATCAGTTTGAAGAAAGAACCTCTCGGTAAAGTCCGGTGCTTGTAGAACTGGAAAGGAACAAAGTGCTAAGAAAAGGTCTGACCAGACGGCTTCTGCAGAGTCACACCAGGCTAATCTATCTGGACAACTATTTTTTAACATCTCCATAAGTGGAGCAGCTCTAGTGGCAAAGTGGCTTATGAACCGCCTGTAGTAATCTAGTAAATGTAGGAAGGTTCTTAACTGCTATTTTTTTTTTCTGGTCTTAGCCAAATTTTGACTGCCTCCACTTTGTCTAGTTGAGGTTTTACACACAGTCACCCAACAACGTAGCCCAAATACTTAGCTTCTCTCATGACTATGGCACATTTTTCTGTGTTAGCTGTTAGTCCTGCAGACCTTAATAAAGCTAAGACCGCTTTGACTTTGGCCAGATGAGATCCCCAGTCTGGTGTATAAATCACTATATCGTCCAAATAAGTGACTTCATAAGCTGTGTGAGAATGTAACAATTTATTCTTGGCCTTTTGGAAGGAGGCAGGGGCTCCATGTAACCCAAAGAGTAGGACTTTATGTTGGAAGAGACCATCAGGGCTGGAAAATGCAGGCTTTGGCTTGGCCGTGGAAGTCAGGGGAACCTGCCAATAACTCTTTGTTAGAAGAGGAATATTCAGATAGTTACTACCAGCTTGTCACTCACTGGTCCGCTGGTCCCTCTGGCTCAAGATCTAGGGCTCTCTCTGCTCTGCCGGCGCCCGTGCAGCGCCATGGCCGTCCACCATCTTAGCTATGTGTCTGCGCATGTGTCCACTCTCTCCTCATTGGATGACTAATTGCCTCTCACTATTTAAGACTCCCTCAGCCCTTCTACATTTGCCTGTTCTTGGTCCTCATTCCTCTGAGGTAACCAAGGAGTCCTATGCTCCTGGATCGTGTTACCTGCCTGCGTGGAACCCTCCTGTGCATTCGTGATAATACCTGTCAGCCGCAGACCTCTCCACGCTACTTTGTATCGTAACTGCAATCTGGACAAGTCACTACTCCACGCCAGTGGTAATACCTGCCAGCCGCAGACCTCTCCACACTACCTTGTATCGTACCTGAAATCTGGACAAGTCTCTACTCCATGCCAGTGTTAATACCTGCCAGCAGCAGACCTCTCCACGCTACCTTGTATCGTACCTGCAATTTGAACAAGTCTCTACTCCACGCCAGTGGTAATACCTGTCAGCCGCAGACCTCTCCACGCTACCTTGTATCGCACCTGCAATCTGGACAAGTCTCTACTCCATGCCAGTGGTAATACCTGTCAGCCGCAGACCTCTCCACGGTACCTTGTATCACCCCTGCAATCTGGACAAGTCTCTACTCCACCCCAGTGGTAATACCTGTCAGCCGCAGACCTCTCCACTCTACCTTGTATCGTACCTGCAATCTGGACAAGTCTCTATTCCACGCCAGTGGTAATACCTGTCAGCCGCAGACCTCTCCGTGCTACCTTGTATCGCACCTGCAATCTGGACAAGTCTCTACTCCACGTTGGTGGTGATATCCGTCTACCGCAGTATATTCTCCTAGTGTCCTATTTTTGTACCACCTTCACATTGTGTTCATCATTCACTGTTTCAGTACAGCTCCTACTCTCCAGAGACTTTCCTATTCTTTCAGTGTGTCTCCTACTACCCAGCTCAGAGAGCCATCTGACCCCATTGTATATAGCTGTTACCCGTCCATTTACCATATTCTCCAGAGGGCCGCGACCTGCACAATGGAAGCCGCTAAAACCCATATATCCTTGCGGGAGTTCCTGGAGAAGACCAGCCACTGTATTAGACTCCGCGCCTCTGGTGAGCAAAAGCATACTATTGGTAAATTCTGGGTCGAGACTCCTAGTGACCGTGACACAGCTAGATTTTCTACCAGTTCATCCACACGTGGCATCAGATAAGCATCGAACTGGGACATGCTGTTTAGCTGCCTAAAGTCATTGCAGAACCTAATCATCCCATTGGATTTCTGGAGAAGCACAAATGGACTGTTCTACTCACTAGTGGACTCTTCAATCACGTATAGCTGGAGCATTTTCTTGATTTTCTTTCTCACATTTTACCATCTGGCATCTCCTGCGGAGTGAAAATGTTGCATTCGATTAAGGTAGTGTGCCCAGGAATGGAATAGAAGTTATCCCAGTTGGAACTCCAGCGTATCATTTCTTTAGTCTATTGTCTCTGCTTAATAGACAAAACTGGCTCTATGGGCACTCAGACTTTTCAATGGCAGTTCTCACTATCAGAGGAGAGGTGTTCTTATCATGCCAAGGTTTAAGAAGAATAACATGGTATAATTGCGCCTCCTTTTTCCTTTCCTAACTGGCGGTCCCTGTAATTGACAGGACCGACAGCCTCTAGTACTTCATATGGACCATGCCGGTGGGTAAAAAGTTTGCTATCTTGGGTTGCAACCAGGACTAGAACCTTGTCCCCAGGTTTGAAAGATTGAGCAACAATACTTTTATCATATTATGAATCGAGATCCTAGCTCTGCTTACATGACATCGTGCATCTCCCTCCTGTCAGAATGCAGCATTCTAAATCCTGGAACAAAGCTTGACTTCTGTCTGCTGTACTGGAGGCTGCCATCTTGGGTGAGACATTTTGCTTCATCCTGCTTATTCTGAGCACCTGACTTCATCCACCAATTAGCTCCCTCTGCAGACTATAAAAGTCACCACCTACACTCAGCTAATTGCCAGTGCAACACTTTCCTAGTTCCAGCTTACCACTTTTGCTGTTTGTTTGCTGCTTCATTTTGTCTACTGTAATACAGACTTTGGCCACTAACCCTTCGTGTGAATTCAGCTTCATTCTATCTGCTGCTGTACAGTTTCCACCTGTGATCCCTTTAGCCTATTCCTGCCTTGCCTACTGGATATTTGGGTTAGGAGGTCTTCCAACCTCTGGAGCCATCTCTGTGTCTCTGGGTACTGGCTTCCAGTTCCAGGCTTATCTCAGGTTCTTAGTTCTGAGTTGCCAGTTCCAGCTTATACAGCTCAGGAGGTAGTCACCCCTGATAATCATCTGCCTGAGTTCTGAGCCTTCCCAGACCCAGGTTTGGTACTATATTCGTCTGAGTTTCTGGATCCTTGGAGGTACTGAGTCTCTATCCCAGTGTTCCGTCCCCCAGTTCCTGCGTTCAGGTTCCAGTCCACCTGATCCAGATTCCAGTTGTTTATTTCAGTATGGAGTCCAATCCAGCATTCCTCCGCATAAATTCTGGTGTGCAGGATTAGAGCACATCCTCCATGGGACTAAACCATGTCAAAGCATGAGGTACCTCACGTATGGCATACATCACATAGGGAATAAGAGTGTCCCAATCTTTTTTTCTTGCACCACAGCTTTCCTGAGCATGTGCTTTAATATGCGAGCCAGCAAGCCGTCTGTTTGTAGAAGGTACACTGACATGTGAAGCGTAGTCACCCCTAACAACTGACACATGTCCTTCATCAGCTTGGACATGAATGAGGTGCCCTGCTCTGTGAGAATTTCCTTTGGTATTCCCAAGCATGTGAACATCAATACAAGTTTTTTAGCTATGCTGCTGGACTTTATATTTCGTAGGGTAACTGCCTTTGGATATCTGGTCGCATATTCAAGCACCAGTAGTATATACTGGTACCCACATGCAGATTTCTCAAGTTGCCCCACAAGGTTCATGGCTATCTGTTCAATGGGAACTTGTACTATTGGTATTGGGATGAGAGGTACCCTGTACATGGGTTTGGAACAGATTTTCTGACAAATGGGACAGGACCGGCAAGATATTTTCACTGCCATGTGTACACCAATCCAGAAAAACCTGAACAGAACTCGTTCCCGTGTTTCATCCTCCCCCACAGACATGTGTGTGTGTACTGTTCTTAACACTAGGGGAACATAGACCTGAGGAACCATTAACTGTTGTACTTTTTCCACCTGTACAATAGCAACTCTATACAGAAAATTATTCTTCACAATAAAATATGTATACCTTCTGCAGGTTGGGCGACTTTCGCTACCCTATTCACCTCAATCACACTTTTAAATGCATGTTCTATAGTGGCATCATTAAGTTGATCACAAGCAAAGTCCTGCAGGGGAAACAAAGTTGGTATTGCAGACAAGTCTGTATTCTCACTGACAGATGGATTGTGCTCATCCGTGAAATCACCAGCCAATGCTAGTTTGGAGTGTCCACGCTTCCCTGCAGGTAGATGCTTTTGTGGAACTCCTGCTTTGACTCCCAGGATGACATTCTGGTTTGGCAGTTCTCAAGGATCAAGGTCCAGATTTTGTGGATTCTTAGGCAGTTCCATTAAGACCAGGCTTTCCACCATTGCATCAGTTGCCGTCATGTCCAACTGAACCTGCTCACCAAGGACCTCATTAAACAGTGGGAAGTCTTGCCCCAAAATGAGTGGATATGGGAGCTGCCAACATAACTGTTTGGTTTTTGAGTGTGACTGGCAGCAGTGTTCTCTCATACTCTTCAGTCGTCTAATGTACAAACAGAACCTTCACCTTGGGCAACTGAGTAGTTAGGGTTTTGGATAAGTCAGAACTGGAAACCAACGAAAGTTCACTCCCAGAGTCAACCAGTGCCAAGACAAGGTTTTGATTGATTAACACAGTCACCCGGAACAAACAAGGACCCCCTGATGTGTAAAAACAGCTTGGAAAAACAGGTCCAACATGTGCAACAGAACAGTCCATAAGAGTCGGATGTTTTACGCCTGTACCTCTGCAACTCAAAGCACCCGGGTTTGCTGCGCAGCGGCCACAACAACGAGGGTTCTCAAAACTTCCTCTGTGTTAATGTCTGTGTGGGTAGGGTAGCGGAATCTAGCCTCCCTGAGCATCTGCACTTCTGACACCAACTGTAGCACAAGCACGCTTCTGGTGAAACACGCACAAGCAACTTCTGGCTTTTTACTTAATTTTAATGTCAGAGTGGTAAAGGTTTTTGACACCAAACAGATTTCACACACTTTTTTTGAGACCCAAAACACTAGCTGGACAAAGACCTTGGAGGTAAATGTATTAAAGCATCGGTTTCTGCAAGTTACCTGATATCAGCAACTTTTGCAGGGGAAATTTAAAGCGACAATAGTTTTCAAGACAAAACTTGCCTTGAAAGGCAAGACTTGCAGAAACTGATGCTTAATACATTTAACCCCTGGCCACTAAAGACCAGCCAGCTTCCCCAGCATTAGTCTCTCTGAATAGAGAGACAGACAGGCTTTTATACATGACACTCTTCCCACAGCCCTAGCTTGATGGGCAGACAACACACCCATCTTCACTTAAGAGGAAACTTGCATTAGCTGCTCTGTTTGCTCTGACTTCAGGCACACCCTTGGCAGTCTGCTGTGGGAAAAGTAATTTCAAACTATGTAAGTTAAACCAAACTTTAAACTATTGTTTGTCACACATATGCCTTTAACCAATTTATCTTTAATCTATTTGCATTACTGCACGAATGTTTTACTCTGCCTGCATGCTTTCTCTGCATATTGCCAGCTAAATGCCAGCTGTTGTTAATTTATATATATATTTATGTTCCCTTATATTGTTTTTAGAAAGTACTACACTATCTCTGGTTTGGGGGTAATCGTTTTTACGATTTTCAGTATACCAACATGTTTAACCCCTACAAATAAAATCTGAAATTCTGAAAAACCGATGTGAAAATAAACAGACTTACCTTCAACCCAATGCTGAACATCTCCAATGAAAGCATCATGCTGACAGCAAGTGATTCTGATTCAACAAAAGTGTTCGGCAGTGCACGCTGACGTCATTGTGACATCTGTCAATAGAAATTTAAAGCGGCAATGTCGGGTTAAGTGTTAAACACTTAACCTTAGGGGTCCCTACATTGCTGTTTTAAATTTCTATTGACAGACGTCGCGATGATGTCAGCCTGCACTGCCGAACACTTGTTGAATCAGAATTACTTGCTGTCAGCATGATGCTTTAATTGGAGATGTCCAGTGTCGGAGGGTAGAGAACCCGGCAGGAATTGTGGAGAATTAAACAGAGGGATAATCAGAGAAGCGTGCATAGAGAGACCATATCGTCTAGATGCGGAGTCCCAAATTGCTAAGGAGTGTTCAGCCTTCGGATGGGTCAGAACCCGCTTGGGACAGCGAGCCCATGGGAGCCATATTAGAGTAGCAGGGGCAGGTAGACCTAAACCTTCAGCCTTAACAGATACCCAGACCCTGGAGGCCACATGGCCACACCATAAGACACATTAAGAGAGATGGGCAGACAGTAGTGGTTGAAATTCAGGATTCCAAGGCCACCACCCCAAGAAGATCACTGAAGAACATGCAGCCCTACTTGTTGTCGTTTGCCCACCCAGATAAATTTAGAGGTGCTGTATTGGAGAAATTTAAATACATAGATGGGATTTAAATAGGGAGGGTCTGTAACAGATATAGCACCAGTGGGAGGATGGTCATTTTTTTACAGGTGCCTTACATCCTGAACTTTGCCATGACAACTGGGATGTCACTTCCTCCTCATCCGGGCCATCTCCAGGGCAATGGTCGTGATGCTCTCTCAGTCAGCAGCAGCACGTCCCGGCATGAAGTGGCAGCGGGGTACGTGCGTAGAATTAATAAATTATGAAGCCTGTTGTGGCTAAATACTTCCCCTTCAGACCTCTGATCCATGATTGGCCAAGTCTTCTATTTAAGGCAGGGAGGGCATAGCCTCCCTGCCCAGTATAGCACTCATTCTGTGTATTGATGACCTGCTCTGTGGATACTCTGCTGAACCTCTGATTGACCTCTGTTGCAACCCCTAGCTTGTTTCTGGACTCTGCTTCTTTTCCGATTTTCCCTGACCTTTGGCTTTGTTTCTCAATATCCCTGCTCGCTGCCAGCTCTGACCCTTTGGCCTGTCCCTGATTTCTGTCTGCTATGGACCCCTGACCCTGGACCGCTCTTGCCCATCATCTTCTGTTATGGCTACTGCCTCCTATCTACCTGCTAGGGTAGTGTATATAAGCTTCCACTATGCTAAGAGTTAAAACCTGGGGGCATCCAAATATCTGTGAGCGCAACAAGCTCTAAGGAAAGGCGGCTGCTCTAAGTGAAGACCTCTGTCACCGGTTCCAGAAGCTCATGTCAAAAGCCGCTAGCTGTAACATTATAACCGGCAAATAATTTGGAGGATTCTGTCTGATGGACCTCATCCAAACCAATTCCAGCCCAGCTCAGGACCTAGATGGCCAGATCCATACCATCTCACAGGTGGTTCAGAACCTCTCAATTCTGTTGTCTTCACAAGAAGAATCGTCAAAGGCCTTGCAAGCCACTCGGTCACCTATGGCTGAGCCTAAGTTTAACTTACTGGACAGATTCTCTTCGGACAGAGCCCTTTTCCGCAATTTTAAGGAGAGTTGCAAGCTCTATTTTAGTCTGAGGCCCTGCTCCTCGGGCTCTGTACAGCAAAGGATTGGTATCATCATCTCCCTTCTCCAAGGTGATCCTCAGTTCTGGTTTTTTCAGTCTTGCCCTAATCAGTCCTACTCTGCAGTCTGTGGATGCTTTCTTTAAAGCCCTGGGCCTGCTCTGACGACCCTCACCAGGTCGCCTCGGTAGAATCACAACTAAGGTCCCGGAGACAAGGCTGACAGACTGCTGTAGTGTACCGTGCCGACTTTAGGTGTTGGTCCACCGATGATCCATCACTCTGGAGTTAATTTCGTCTTGGTGTTTCTGAACAGATCAAAGACTCCCTGGTGCAGTACCCCTCTTCCATTACCTTGGAGAGTCTTATGCAGTTGGTAATAAAGATTGACTGCCGGATCAAAGAAAGAAAGGCTTAGAAGGACACATCCTCATTTTCCTACTCCCCTATGGTCTATTATTCTGCACTGCTTGATTACTCTGAACCCATGCAGTAAGGGTTTTATCGCCTTTACCCTGAGGAAAGATCTAGGTGACCCTGTTTGGGTCTCTGCCTGTATTGTGGAAACAAGGGGCATCTACTTCGTTCTTGTCCCAACAAGGCGGGAATAGATAAGGCCTAAGTGTGGAGGAAGATGTACGACTAGGTCTTCAAACTGTCTCTTCCAAGATTTCTGTTTTGAACCTTGCTCAGCTCCCCTATGGATACCATTCTACCTCTGTTCCAGCCCTCTTAGACAGCGGTGCAATTGGTAACTTTCTTGATTTGAAGTTCACTCAGACTCTTGGTATTCCCTTGATCAAACACATATCTGTTTCCTTTTATTTTGGTTCTCTTTGACCAACTAAAACAGGCTACAATCTTCTCCAAGATTGATTTATGGTGAGTTTATAATCTCATTTGGATTATTAAAGGGATGAATGGAAAACCGCCTTTAAAATCTACTCAGGACATTGCGAATATTTGGTCATGCCATTTGGTCTCTGCAATGCCCTAGCGGTTTTCCAGGATCTCATAAATGATATATTGTGGAAGCTCCTGGGCAAGTTCATAGTGATATACCTTGATAACATGTTAGTCTCTGGCACAACATCATCATCATCAACATGTTCAAGAGGTGCTCCTCAAGCTCCGTCAGCACCAGCTTTTTGCTGAACTGTAGAAACGCGAGTTTGAGGTCACCCAAGTTACATTCCTGAGGTATATCATTTTCCCTAGAGGATTCTCTATTGATCCCAGCAAGGTTCAGGCAATTTAGGTTTGAGTGCTTCCTACTAGTCTAAAGGCCATCCGAAATTTCCTGGGCTTTGGCAATTATTACAGAAGGTTCATCCGGTCATTCTGGTAGCACCCATCACAGCCCTTACCCGCAAAGAGGCCAACATGATTAATTGGCATCCTTCAGCCTTGGCCTCCTTCAAGACATTAAAAGATGTTTTCATTTCTATACCAATCCTCAGACACTCCCATTTGTAATCAAGGTGGATGCTACAGACGTTGGAGCAGGTGACAGTTGAACTGTAAAGACGTTGATAACTGGAGCTGCGTCCTTTTTGTGTTTTCTTACTTATATATAGATATATAAAGTGAACAGAGACACAAAAAATATATGAGCAACCTGTTCTCTGACATTGCCCACAATATATGCTTATTATGACCTGCATATTTGAATGTACTATAATAGTGTAAAGTGCATTAACTGCATAAGGTTGTCATACCGCCTGTCTGATACAGTCAGTATCAACTGTGAGCAATTGTATAATATGTATATATCTGTTACAACAAGTTCTGAGATAAAACCTACAAATTGGTTTTATTTCTAAAGTCTAAAAGCTTCTTGTGATTTAACACCTACCACTAACGTCACTAACACCTACCACATATAACACCACAAGTACCCTGATAATAGGTTTCTGCCAATATATTTGACATATTTTAAAGCTAAAAAATTCTTTTAAATTTAAGGGTTAGGCCTGTAACCTCCTTGCGCAGCCTGGCAAGGAGCTCGGTTATCCTCCTCAAGTTGCTTCACCGACATTGCAATTGGGTGATGGAGCACCTTTGGCCACGTTGATGCTGCAATCACCTTTTAGTGGTTTTGTAGGTCTTGCCCTTAAGAACATTGGTGAAATATAGCTGACTTGCAAGGTATCTGTCCATAGTTTTTTGCGCTTCTCTAAGCTTGAATGCTTGCAACTGAGTGAAGCTTTTCAATATTCGCCAACTTGATTGGTGGTGTTCCGTCACAAGGGCTCTCTTGTCAATGTAATCATGCTAATGCACTTCTGTACATCACTAAATTACAATAAATAAAACTTAAGTCAACATTCATATAAAGCAAGAATTAATGTGGAAGCTCATGACTACACAAAGCTATATTGGACTAAGTAAAATGGTGGAAAATATGCAAAATGAGCATACAGGTATTACACCCTGGGAAGTGTTAAATATACTACATATATTATGCGACTCCCATAGATAATTAAAATATAATTTTCTGTGTCATCTGTTTTTGTATATTTTAAAATGACCATTGAAATTACCGTAAAATAGGCAATCTGTTTTACAACTATTTTACTTGTTCGGTGTACTATTTGTTTTACAATATACATGTGTGATTTGTTAGAGTGAGATGTTTTCGTGTTTAGTAATTCACAAACATTCAATAACAACACTGGTAAGGGATATACAATTAGGGAACATACTTAAATTAAGGATACAGAAGTATATATATATATATATATATACATATACATATATATATATATATATATATATATATATATATATATATATATATACACAACTGTGTCTGGCGCTCCACTCGGGCTTGCAGCCTCTTATATGTATGGAAATACTACCACAATATTCCCCAAATCATAAAACTTTAAAGCAATGGGTTTACATACATGAAGCGCTTCCTTTCTTTGCAGCAAATAGCGTTCCACACTCCGTTCAGGATGTTCTGGTGTGGAGTAATTTCTATATAAAACACATATAACTGCACATGGTGTAATACAGTACAAAACCAAAACAATAAAAGTTCTATGGGAAGATGTGAATATTCATCTAGGGTTCCACCATCCAACACCGTGTCTCCACCGGCATATCCCCCATAAGGATGTCTACTCACAAAATGAATCTATAACATGCGCCTTGTAGTGATCTTATAGTTGGCCTCTCTGCATACCACCAACTCAGAGGGTTACTGATAATCCAAGCAACTCCTTCACCTTCCACATCGCATGAAATGCCAATATAAAAAGAAAAGAAAAGCGATCTTGTGCTTAACCTTGTAATTAAAAACAATAACAGTCAAGTAGAAACCATACTGGAGTTGAAGTAAAAACAAGCGGTAGATGTTTGCAATCTGAATCGATGACATGGATCATGTCAGTCCCACTCGTTAAACTCCCGCCGACCGGCTCCTAACTTCATACCACCAACGCGTTTCAACTTTACAATAAAGTCTTTATCAAGGTATATAGTATAATTCTGACCCAAACTCTCTCTCTCAAATTACCGCCCCATCTCTCAGTTCCCATGCCCCTCCAAGCTTCTCAGAAGAGTAGCCTACACTCGCAAACAGAGACTGCGCTGACCAAGGTTGTCAATGATTTGATCACAGCAAAAACTCAAAGCCATTACTATCTTCTAATTCTCTTGGATCTCTCTGCTGCATTTGACACTGTTGGCCACTCTCTCCTCATACAAATTCTACAATCCCTAGGTCTTGAAGGCACTGTCCTATCCTGGGGTTTTGTCCAGGAGACTGAAATAAGGATCCTCTTCATTTAAGATCCTTAATGAATCAGGTCCCTGGTTTTCATCCTACCTATCTAATCGCTCTTTCAGTGTTAATTTCTCTGCATTCACCTCTGTTCCACTTCCTTTATTACTTGGAGTACCACAAGGCTCAGTCCTAGGTCATCTGCTACTCTCTATCTACAAAAAATCAATAGGGAAAAATTACTATTCCCAACACAGAAATATTGAAATTTAAAAATAAACAGATCAGATTTGTAGGTAAATTGAATTATCAATGGCGAGAAATCAGGGATATCTTACACATACATAAACACATCTTACAATTGGATCCAGATCTTAAAGAAATCATCAGAGATTATATCCCGATGAGTTGTATATCCCGATCCAAAAATTTAAAAGACTTAGTTATCAAAAAATAAAAAAGGTGCTTATATGCTGCTTGTTTCCTTGTTTCTTCTGTGTCGCGACCTGTGGGGAGATAAGATGGGGAGTGGGAGGGGGGGGGGGAAGAGAGAGAGAACAGGCGAGACAGTATACACGATATCGGCCGTCTGGTGGCTCTTTTGGAGTGGGAAATGTTTACAGCTTTTTTGCAGTATTTGTTTACAGCTCTTTTGCCTAGTTTATAGCTCTGGTGCACTGTATACTGGGGTGATTCTATGGGTTCTCAGAGTAGTAAACTCTTAGGGATGGGGCGGGCAGGGGGATTAAGTTGCCCTGTTCGAAGCTTATCGGTTATAAGCTTTGCAGTTAATCTGCTAATTAGTATATAAGCTTGCTTTTACTAAAATAATGAAGTGTGCGGCTAGAGGGTGAGGTGGTGGTGCAAGCTTAAATTCCTTAAAGTATAAATTTGGTTATGTACCCTTTAAAAGGGGGATGTGGTGTGGGGATATGAAGAAAGGTGTATTTGATGGGTTGATTCTATGGGAGATTAATTGTGTGGGGAGTAGAGGGCTTTATAAATTGACAATGTGTGGTGTATAGGCTATAGAATGTGTTTAGGTGAATGGATTGAGATGTTACAGCGTTTTGCTCTTAAGCTCTAAAAAGAGCAGTTCTGTAGACACTATACCTTGGGTGGGCAGGTTGGCTGCTGATATAGATGTTGAATCGTAGCGCTAGACGAGCGGTCGGGGTGGCTGCGGCCCAGCGGCTTCCTTCCTGTGTTGTTGGAACGCAGGAGCCTTCCAACCGCCTCACTTCCGGTTTCTGTTTGGAACGCACAGGCGCCTGTGCGTTCCACTGCAGAGTTAGATTCTCCGCTCGTGATGTTCTTGCCTTTCGTGTGATTATCCTGTCTTCGGGGAGCTTGATGCTTTGTGGAGCTTCACCGAGAGACAGGTCCTTCTGTGTGGATAGGTCTTGTGGAGTGGTTGAATCCAACTGATAGAGCCCACAGAGCTCTTAAACCTCACCCATCGGATCAATCTACACCTAGAGACGTTATCCTCTGTCTTCATTATTTCACGACCAAAGAGGTTGTCTTACAAGCAGCTAGAAAGCTTCCTTCATTATCCTATGAAGGACATACCCTTCAAATTTTTCAGGACCTCTCTCCCACCACCTTATCTCGGAGGCGGGAACTCCAGCCTGTCACCTCAATCCTCAGAGAAAACAACATCAGATATCGCTGGGGGTTCCCCTTCCGTCTCTATCTTTGCCATTAGAACCAACAACTGTCAGCTAAAAGTTTAGGCGAAGCACGGGACCTCCTGCGAAAGATTGGACTGAATCAACAAGCGTCTCAGGAAGCTTCTCAAGCCCTTGCTAGTGTGGCGGGTCCCGCCACACCGAGAGTACAACGGCTTTCTCGATGTGGCCCCCGCAACTTCCTGACATAGTTCTATAATTGGACATAGAATTCAAGGCTCCCATGTCTTCAGATGCCCTCGCCCCTCATATTCTACTACACTAAGACAATAATGTTGGTGCCGGACACTGTAATGCCTTATGCTATCTGTTGCCTTGTTGCTGCCTGCCCCTTGAGAAGGCGGGTTGTTGTTCTTTATATCCTCTTCTAGGTGAAACGAGGTACTGACGACGCGCAGACTACAGTTTCTGCTTTCGCCACCGATAAGTAGCTGTGATGTTTTGTCTTAATTGTCTCTATGTTGTATTTACGGTTACTATGTTGTCTATTTGATTCTCTTTCTATAGCTCTTTTATTGGGCCACACTCGGTGGCTTCACATGTGCCTACTACGATATGTCTAGTGTTATTGAGTTATCTCCTACCTCATATAATATGTTTATTGCTGATAATTATTACCTTTGTCTCCTCCTTCCATGTACTCCTTTTCCTCCTCTACCGTAGGGGTCAGTAATCTCCTTATACCTTCCCCACTCCCCTCCCTCTTAATAGGTCATACACACTAAATTGGTCCCTCGGGTTCCCTTTCTGGGTCCCCCGGCCCTCCATTTTCTTTTGTGGTTGCTCTTAGTCTACCACCCCCCTTAGAGCCTAGGGCTCTACGCTGGTCCCCCTGATGGCTTGTCCATCATGTCCTTTCCTCTACCAGCATTTGCGACAAGTGGACTTTGGTCCGCTATGTCGATCCCCTTGTACCCATATCCTTTGGTTCTCCCCCCCTTCTCCTCACTGGTTGTCACCTGCCATGTCATTCCCTGTACACTCTTCTTTTTGTCTCCTCTCCCCTGACATCTCTTCCCTCTTCTGGTCTCTAGCGCTCCCCTCATTGATTTTCCTATGACCCTTAACCTTATCTCCTATAATGTCAAGGGCCTCAATTCCCCTCAGAAACGGGCTAAACTCCATTTGTCACTTAAATCTCTTAAAGGAGATTTGATATTCCTACAAGAAACTCATTTTGTCCACCATCTCCACCCCAAGCTTCGTTCCAGAAAATTTCCCTTGACATTTCATGCATGTGACCATAGGCAGAAAAAGCGGGGTGTAGCAATGCTGTTTGCGCGCCATTTAATTTTCGAACTTCATGACTCTCATAAAGATAAAGAAGTTAGATTCCTGATTCTCATAGGCACTCTGAATAATCTCCCCTGCACTCTAGTGAACCTCTATGCACCCAACATCGGCCAGCATAGGTTCTTCAAAAAACTGGGTTCTTTGTTAGCGCGTGTCCGTCAGTGTGAACTTATTGTCGCTGGTGACTTCAATTCTGTTTTAGCCCCAACTATATATCGTTCCTCAGGCCCCTCCTCTTCTCCCCTGAGGAGAGATGCTCACACCACAGCTGCATTACAGGCTTTTCTGAAACTTCATAACTTATATGACTCATGGAGAGTATTAGACCCCTTGGCCAGGGACTATACCTTCTTCTCTTCTCCCCATAATACCTACTCCCGGATTGACATGATCCTGCTCAGCCACGACCTCACTCTTAAACTTAGCTCCTCCCAAATCTTCCCTGTTACCTGGTCAGACCATGCCCCTGTTTCCGCTGTACTTACCTCTCTTGCTTACCGCCCTCCTTGCGCAACCTGGAGAATTAACGAATCACTCCTGCATGATAAAGAAACTACTACTCACCTGCATTCTCTTCTCTCTGAATATTTTGAGACGAACGACACCCCTGATATCTCTCCTATGACTCTTTGGGATGCCAATAAGGCGGTAATACAGGGTCATCTTATTGCTTTGGCGTCTCGGACTAAGCGATTCCGTCTGGCTAAAACTATTCAGCTAACGGACTTGCTGAGAGATTTAGAGCAACGCCATAAATTGAACCCTGATCCCTTGGTTCTCCAGGAAATTGCTTCTGTCCGTGGTGAACTAAATCTCTTACTATCTCACCAGGTTGCCAATAAACTGAAGTGGCTCAATCAGCGCTATTATGAAAAGGGCGACAAGGCTGATAGATTGCTGGCCACCAAACTTAGAGCTAAGATAGCGGCCCGGAGCCTCCTGGCTATCAGGGACTCCGATGGAGTTTTACACTCTGACCCTCAGCGGATACGTGCTGCCTTCCAATCTTACTACACTAAACTTTATAACCTTTCCCAACCGTCTGATCTTTTAGTCTCCCAACAACACTCGCAGTTGATTGAATCTTTTCTTTCTTCTGCTAAGCTTCCGAAACTCTCTCCACAGGCTAGTACTCTACTGGGGGATGAGATTACTAGAGATGAAATTGAACAGACCATAAAGTCTCAGAAATCAGGAAAGGCTCCGGGGCTGGACGGCTTTACTGCTATGTATTATAAGAGGTTTGCTGGGCTTCTGGTCCCCTGTTTGCACACCCTATTCAACTCAATCCTGACTGGGGGTTCTTGGTCTAGGGATTCTTTGAAAGCTCGGATCTCCATCATTAATAAAGAGGGTAAAGATGTTAATGACTGCGCTAGTTATCGCCCTATCTCCCTGCTTAATACAGATGTCAAATTATATGCTAAAATTTCGGCTAATAGATTAAATTCGGTCCTTCCCTCCCTCATACATTACGATCAGGTTGGCTTTATACCAGGATGTCAGGCCAGAGACAATACCAGGAGAGTCGTTGATCTGATTCATTTCATTAATACCAGGAAGGCCCTGGCCATTATTCTCTCCCTTGACGCCGAGAAGGCTTTTGATAGGATCTCCTGGAGCTTTATGTCCCGAGCCTTGTCGGCATTTCGGATTTCGGGTAACCTCCTCACGGGTATTCTAGCCTTATACTTTCGACCCTCCGCAAGAGTCACGATCAACGGTTCTCCCTCTGGCCTTATCACCATATCCAATGGTACCCGCCAGGGGTGCCCTCTGTCTCCTCTCATCTTTGCCCTCGTCATAGAGCCTCTTGCTGCCTCTATCCAGGCCTGCCCGGACATACAGGGTGTGCGGACGGGAAATCGGGAGAGTAAGCTCTCTCTTTTTGCGGATGATGTCCTTCTGACTCTCTTGCAGCCAGGGAAGTCGCTTCCTGGACCCTTTAGCAGTTTACACCAATATGGGCACCTCTCAGGTTACAAAATCGGAAGCCCTCCTCGGAAGGACTGGTACTCACCTCCCACTTTAACTTTCGGTGGCAGAGAAAGAAAATTAAATACTTAGGTATTTTTATTACCGACTCCTATGACTCCCTCTACCGGGAGAACTACCCGGGCCTCTTTGCTAAAATCAGGTCTGAACTGTTCTCCTGGCGCTCATTGATCATCTCGTGGCTGGGCAGGATCATCTCTATCAAGATGATTCTCCTTCCTAAGCTTCTCTATTATTTTCACACCCTTCCTGTTCGAGTCCCCCTTTTGGATCTGTCATCTATCCAAAAATGTCTAGATTTATCTGGAATGGCCGGTCTCCCAGGATTAAGCTGGCTCTCTTAAAGAGACCCACCAGAGGTGGGGGTAGGGGTTTTCCCGGATTTGAAAGTTTACTATTGGGCGGCCTATCTGAGCCAGATTGTAGCCTCCTTTGCCCCCCCTGCGGCACTGTCGTGGGTAGACATCGAATCCACCTATCTTAGATTTCCAATTCTGTCCTTTATATGGGGTCTCTCAAAACAAGCTAGATCTACCCTCACCTCCCAATGTCTTACCTTACTATTCTCAGCTGCGATATGGGAGACCTGCCTGCACCATCTCAATATACCGGTGTCCTCTCTTACTGTTCTACCTCTTTGGGGTAACCCTGCCTTTCCTCCTGGGCTCTCCTCTGCCTTCTATAGTCCCTGGGTCACTGTGGGAGTTCGATTTGTCGGTGACCTATTATTTCAGGGGGCCTTTATCTCCTGGGATGATCTACGCTCTAAATATCCAAGTCTCCATCCTAAATTCTACGAGTATTTCCAGTTACGACACTTTGTGGGCTCTATCCTCGGAGGGGCTCCTCTCCCCCCTCTTAGGTCTCCCTTTGAATCCCTATGTCTCTCCTCAATCTCCTTTATCTACAGCTTAATTCTCAATGCACTTTTACCTCCGGGCGGTAGGCATGAGAGGGAGTGGGAGAGGGATCTGGGCCCCCCCAGAGGAGGATTATTGGGAAATCATAAGGGATCAAGTCACCACCAGCTCTATTTCCACCTTGGTGAAGGAGAACGCATATAAAGTATACTATAGGGGGTACTACACACCTGACAAACTCACTAAAATGTTCCCCTCTAGTTCTCCATTATGTTGGCGGGGTTGTGGCCAGATGGGATCTTTCTTACATATTTGGTGGTCCTGCCCTAAAATATCCTCCTTTTGGGATCGAGTTAGGACCCTCCTCTCCTCCCACCTTCCATGCCCTGTCCGGAAAGACCCATGGTCTTTTCTTCTCTGTTATCCTCTGAATGAGGATGATAGACAGTCTGCAAAATTGGTTTCCCATGTCCTGGCTGCTGCGCGATGTCTAGTAGCTAAGTCTTGGAAACAAGTTGAACCCCCCACTATGGCGGCCCTGCGATCCTATATTTGGTTTATTGCCCGGATGGAACAGATTACATACCACCGACATGACAAGGATGATAAATTTCACCAGATTTGGGCTCCTTGGCTTTACTTATAACCCCATACCTCTTGTACCAACTCTCTCCTCCTGCCCCTTTTTTATTTATTTGTTTCTCTTCTTAAAATGGGAAAGGGAAGGATAAGGGTAAGGAAATGTGAGGATAAAGGGAAGTGTGTTCTATTTTTCTTTCATTCTTGGTGACGACCAGTGCCCCCCCCCACACTATATTGTTATAAAATGTTATAGTATCTTGACTATTCTGGATAACAATTGTATACTTACCTGTCTGTTTAATGACAATGTTGTCTCTGATATGTGTTACTCAAATATTTTCAGCTCCATTGAGATATACCCATGATATGTATTGTTCTCTGTTTTTGTTTTTATTCCTCCAAATGTACTAATTGTTGATTCTTACCTATACATCATTGTTATTTTTCAAAATAAATAGTAAAAAAAAAAAAAAAAAAAGGTACTTAAGTACAACTGTAGGATTTTTCCCGTGTGTTACATGCAAAGCATGTAAATGCACCACCAAATTGAAATCCTTCAAAGACAAGTATCAGAAATTACATACATTTAAAACATTTATAAATTGTTATACTCCTGGAGTAATGAATTGTCCAAAATGTACTTCTAACCTTCAATATGTGGGAATGATCAGTAGACCTTTAAAACAAAGGCTTTTAGAATATTCAAAATGCCAGAACAGATACACTGAAATTACAACCTTTGACTACACTTGCTAAGCATTTCTTCAAAGAATATCAATGTAAACCCAAAGATTTGACAGCATTTACCTTGGAGACAATATTCCTCAAAATAAGAGGTGGTGATATAAAAAAAAGAACTATTAAAAAAGAAACGGAATATATATTCTTACTTAATACAGTCAGCCCGTATGGGCTGAATGAGAACAATAACTTTATGGTATTTATATAAAGATCCTTTCATATGACACAATGAGAACTTATGTAACAACCATCACACTCAAACTTTACTTCTATTTTGATTTGATTTTAATCACCACTTTCACAATCACAAATATATTATCATTATTTTTGCACTTTGTTTTGTTTTTTGACACATAAACACAAAATATAAAGCAAAAAATAAAAAACAAATAAAAAATGTATAAAAATACATAAAATAAATAAAATAAGTAACATTATTCACTCTTTTTCTATACAAGCAACACTTTATTGGTTACACAAAATATGACACAATTAATCACTTTATAAGGAACATTATGATTTAATTAAATCAGTTATATACTAATAAAATACATTTCATGTTAACAAATTATATAGAAATATACTTATAAGAGTCACCTTAAGGTTTAAAACAAGGTAAATCATAAATTATAATTCAATTTTATGTTGGATAAAAGAAAATGTGATTGTTACTATATTAACATACTTAATATTATGAATATTGATTGCTATTGTACCAAGATATTTTAAGAATATGAACAATAACTGGAATGTTTCAGGTAAAGATAAAATTTATAAGTAGAAAATATTAAGTAAAAATTTTCATAATATTTTACTGCATAATGAAGGTGAACTACAATTTAATTTATTAATATAGGAATGTTCATCTAGAGAGATATAACTACTTAGCACATTGAGCTAATTAAAATATAAAATATGAATTATGTATAAAGTATATACATACAGAAATGGCTGTGTACAACCAAATATGTGAGTTTGTAATATGTTTTATCAATCGGTAGGTATATTTGTCCATATACTCCTCTTAGAGGAAGGATTAATATTTCACCTTAACTAGAAATATGAATACAGTGGTTTAGACTGCATGTCACTACAAAACATTTAAAAGCAGCTGTGTGTCGCAGCTGGGTTACAAATGAAATTGGGACGTTTTTGACGTGCCGTATCAAATATGAAATTTCTCCTTAAAGATAGGGTTAATATTTACAACTATATTTTTTTCTAAATACTCCAGGAGTATAGTAGGCAAATGAGAATATATATTCTTATTTATTATAGTTAGCTCGTATAGAAAAAAAATGTATAACAATTTTATGGCACTTATATAGAGATTTTTTCATATGATACATCCAGACCTTGGAAAACAGTTATCACATTTTTTTATTTCAATAATTTTTTCACAATCACTAGTTCTTATAATATAATATTACTTTAAATCCAGATTTATATTTATTATTTAATTTTCATTTCACGCATTAATAACACTTTATTAGCTAAATAAGTAAAAAATTGATCTAATTATTTTTAATTTTTTTTAGTCTTATATTAGTAAAACTTTATTAACTCATTACACAGTAGTACATTTATAATGGTCACCTTAAGGTTCAAATAAGGTAAATCATGTATCATAATTTAATCTTATGTCAGACAAAGTAAAACATGAGTGTTACATAATATGAATATTGATTATCATTGTATTAAGATACAGCTGCGTAATGCAACTATGTTGTGAATGAAATCAGGAAGCTTATAACATGCTGTATTGAATACAATATGCATTCCATTTATTTCTCTAATTTCTCTTTGAAGAAAGAGTTAATGTTCACAACTTCTCTTTCCAATCCAATATCAGAAAATACGAATGTCTGATTGGTTCTTGGGCTTTATAAACCCTGCTCGAGAAGACAGCCAGTTTACCTAGATAAAGCCTAACAGCGAAACGCGCGTTGACATTTCTTGCTGTGCACGACAAATCTTTTATGTGGGATAAATTAAGCTGGAAAAAGCACCACTCAATGATAGCTGTCAAAATGATACTGCCCAACCCCAAGAAAGATTTATGATAGGCAGTTAGCAATTAACGCCTATCATCAAACATTTACTTATCCTCCTTCAGAGGTATACATCCTCATTTGTAGTTGCAAATCTGTAATTAGTAATGACGAACTAACAGCAGTTTATCTCACCTGCTGTACTCATTATACAGCTCCTCAATGATATTCAACAGCTTAACAGGCAATGTGAATCTCTCCTACTACTATAATAAGAAAATCCTGCTACAGTCTTAACAACTTAAAAGGCTGGAATTACAATATGATACAGTAGGTGATATGCAAAAGAAGCTAATAGCAGTTTCTTTTTCTATGAAAATATAGCAGACAAATATGGATATATAACCAATGGTCTGCAGTCACATGAGATTTCTATTGGTTGTAATTAAGGCAGACGGCTAAAATAACAACATGATCATTCTCTATTTTTAATAGGAACAATACATTTTCATATGTTAAACATCGGGAAGGATAAGAAAAAAACATGTGAGAATGTGTTTCTATTCTAACAGCTGACAATCATTGAGTGTTGGGTGTTTTTGCAACAAGCAAAGATGTATATATATTTATGGAATCACTTTATTTCACACTTTTTCACTTTTATATTTTGCTGCTTTTAAAATATACATTTATTTTTATTTTTCTTAATGAATAAAAGTTATGGTCTGTACTGTTAAAATACTTGGTGTATGCCTAGTTAATTATCAGTTTAGGGACTACATAGTGCACCTCAATTAGAGTCAGTTCTTGTCTTTTCTTCCAGACTTGAAAATAAACCTACTGGCTGGTAGCACATCAATGAAAATATGTAATAAATATCTTTAAATTCTAAGATTAAGAAATAAATAATTTGCTAATAGAGATTTGTAGTCTCATTATTCTGATTAGTGCCACAAAAGCCTTTCTATTTTGTAATACCTAAACTCTATACCAGAGTGTGTTGTCTTTACAGTTCCCCAAGGAAAATGGACATTACCCACTCCATGCGCTATAGGTAGAAGGGGTTGCAGTGTGGCACTGCTATTACCTGTAATTGTTTTTTGGTAACTCTGTCTTTTTATGTTGGGACATAAAGTAACACAGTTGCTGGGTTCCTTGTCTATACTCTTTGTGTCACTGCCTAATTGGGTCTCCTTGTAGAGGCATCTTGAAAGAACACTTCTCTCCCACTTAGACTCTTCTATGTGGGAACTCCTTAGTACTGGCACAACAAAATACATATTTTCAATCTGCCCTACCTCCCAGTTTGAAAATTCCTTGCTATTGGGACACACTGCACCCTCCAATTTTCCCTTTCTCTGTATAGGAGTGAGATTGGTGTCATGGGGACCTGTCACTGTTACCACTTTGCAAGTCTCATCTAGGGGGCTACTGGACAAAACACTCCACTCCCACTTGGACTTATCTATGAGGGGATGTAGAGTAACAGGGATTTTGGACCCTTCATCTACCTCCCCCTTAGAGTGTGAGCTTCCCTTTTCCCTACACTGACACTTTGTGATTTATATATTTGTTTCAGAGCTTTGGGCTCTCTTTTATCATGTTTTAAAATTTCCATAAATAGTTGAGAAAACATGTAATTATTTATGGCGTGCACTTGTATCTTTTATCTCAGAAATTTGCCCTGGCTTAATGCTTTGAAGCCCTGAAAAGCTTAGGCTTTCCTTGTCTTTTCACTTAGTTTTTCGTCTCCAGAAAGTTGTTTTAAAAAAGTCGCATTTGTAAGATTGGCTTTCTTGATTTATTTTTAAGATCATAAAAGGCGTTGAAACCTCGAAAGAGTAGTAATGAAATTCTTCTTTCCGATATTCGAGAATCAAGATGAAAATGGTTCCCTCTCCTCTGTCA
Source organism: Mixophyes fleayi (assembly GCF_038048845.1). Lineage (NCBI taxonomy): Eukaryota > Metazoa > Chordata > Amphibia > Anura > Limnodynastidae > Mixophyes > Mixophyes fleayi. Next base: position 237,305,297 of record NC_134402.1, read on the forward strand.
GTTTGCAGAGCTTGTTATGTAACACATAAAGCAAAGTTAAAAGAAAAAAAAGATAAGACATTCCGCACTCTAATTTTATTTCTAACAGACAGAAAAGTTATTCAACTTTTGACATGCTCCTTGGCAAGGTAGCATTATATATTAATCAAAGAATCAGCAGGGGCATGTTAAAATATTTTTTTTTATAGAAATTCAGTATAATGGGCACATGAATTAAAGAATATAGTTTTGTATTGATGGTAAGACATATTGAATCAACATAATAATACACTCCATTCCTACTGCTGTATTGTGTGAAAGATAAGTACGAAAGACTAAAAATTCAAAAGCATAAAAGAAAAGAAATCAATGCCACACATTATAGATGGAGTATGTAATTTTTAAGTGAGAAAAAGCATATCCACCCAATCTTAAAATTGATATTTCAGTTATTGTTATTCATTTTCCTGTTGCCCTATGTTTGAAAAGAAGCCTTTACATTTAAAAATAAACTGCATTCTGGAATAAGAGATATAAGGGACAGTTCTAATAACATCTGTTTTCCTCTCAAGATCAGTTGTAATAGGAAAGTTGTAATAAACAAGAAAAATACTCTATAAACCAGAAATACTAGGAGAGAGGAGGATATACCATTCACTTTAGAAAAGACTGTAAGGATTTTGCTTCAGTCAAATAGATAAATGAAACATGCACCTATGTCACCAAAGTCTAAAGAAACCCTATCTTTACCCAACCTCACTTTACATTTACTCTATTTGTCTTTTTACCTTTACCTCCAAACTACTTGACTGTCTGCAATCAGGCTTCCAACCCCAACGTTCCACTGAGACAGCCCTCACAAAAGTGATCAATAATTAATTTATAGCAAACTCCCTCCTGCTTTCAACACTGATGATCACCCTCTTCACACCGTTCACTCTATGATGTTGTTGCACAGTTCTCAGCTGATTCATTTCTTACCTATCCAGTGGCTCCACAATTGTCTATAGTTTGGAACATCCTCCCCTCCACTCCCACTATCTGTTCTAGGCCCTTTGCTTATCTCAGTTTATGCTTCTTTTTTGTGTGAAATTTACTCATTTGTCCTCCAGTACTACCTCTACACTGATGACACCCAAATCTACCTCTCCTCCCCTGACCTCCTCCCTTTTTATATTATTTTGTGTGACCAGCTCTCTCTCTGCCATCTCCACATGAATATCCCAACACCAACTAATGCTCAACATGCCAAAAAAAGAGCTTATCATGTTCCTTCCGCCCAGCATCACCACATCCCTTCAGGTCTCCCACAACATCAATAATAGCACAACTTTCTGAGTCTTCAAATCCTACTGCCTTGGTGCTACACTTTACTCCACCTTCTGGTTTACTCAACCTCCTCCTTTATGGCATTCCCCTCACCCACATATACACAGCTCAATGTGTTCTAAATGTTGCAGCAAGGCTGGACTTCCTCTCTCACCACTCCATAACTGCTGCACCATTCTGCAGATCCCTACACTGGCTCCCCAAATCCACCAGAATTCAATTCAAATTACTTACACTCACCTACAAATTTCTCAACAACACATTTGGGTGTCGTCATGTTGCCAGGGAGGTTGTGGCCAGCATGTAAGGAGCTTGGCTATTGTTATAGACAGTGTAATGCTGTACTCCAAAGCCCAGTTGCTTTAAACACACCAGCAATGGTGCATAGACAATTTCAACAGGACAGTTGGTAAACACTCTCTTTCCTATCTGTTCTTGCATCTTTTACTATCTGCTGCTGCTGCTGGTGTCTTAAGATCAGTTACTGTTAGGCTGAATGCTGGAATTTTGGGAGCCTGTTTGGAAAAGGAAAATGTAATTCCTGGAAAGTTGAGAAATAATTGAAAACTCTAAGGGCTAGATTTACTAAGCTGCGGGTTTGAAAAAGTGGGCATGTTGCCTATAGCAACCAATCAGATTCTAGCTGTCATTTTGTAGAAAGTACTAAATAAATGAAAGCTAGAATCTGATTGGTTGCTATAGGCAACATCCCCACTTTTTCAAACCCGCAGCTTAGTAAATCTAGCCCTAAGCTTTTCTCCTACCAAGCAACACCAAAATTAGATCAATAGCAACCGCATTTAAAAATTAGGCATCCTTCCCTCACTCTGTTTCAACATTGAATTAATACAATTCACTTTTACCATATAGTCCTATTTTTTCCCAAACCAGTCTTGACATTAATAGCATTACATTTTTTAAATAGGCTTATTTCACCTAATGAGCCCAAAATGACATTATTAGCCAAAACATTTAATATAGATACCCTGCATTACATTAATACCTCCTACATTATAGAAACATCCCTACTAATTTAACATTACATCAATACCTGCAATATTACATCAATAAACCCCATATTACATGAATACCGCCAAACACAGACTTACATGTTCTATAGACTGACAAATACATATTTGCACACATTCACACACACTCAAAGCATTTACCTTATTAATGGGCAGGCTACCTTCTTCTGATGCCTTGTATGATACTCCTTTTCCTCTCTGAGCAGGAAGAGCAAAGCGACAGAGTTTTCCTCCCCTATGAGTAGGTTCCTTGCAGTATAAACAGTCCTCCAGGTGGAAGCATAAGCTCCTTACTGTTGACTGTGTGCAAAGTGTGCTCAACACCATTGTTGAAAAGCAGGGCATTAGGGTGGACAAGCCCACACAGGCGGGAGGAGTGGATCAGCTCAGGGCAGCACATATAAAAATGGACTTGTCCTTTGGGAGGGACCAGCCACCAAGAAGCACACTTATGTCAGAGTGGCCCTGATAATCTCACAACGTCCCTATAAATTTTTCTGAGCACCTGATTCCCCCATCTTTCTCCATTTTAAAAATAAAAACAGAAAAAATGTACTAGAAAAAGAAACTCCCAATGAGGCTTATGACCTACTAAGGCTCTCAGAGATTTACATCTGATCTGTGCCTCGCCTTGTCTCTAATAACCACCTCTCCTTACTACACTCAATCATACTCTTCCGCCAACCTTCAAATCTTTAAATGCACTCTCTAATCCCACTTCTTTATTAAATCCTTCTCTACCACATCCTCCCAATTGGCCAAATTTCCACTCTGAGCTACACTAGCTCCTCTTGTCTTAGCTGTGCTCTTTCCCAGTAGAATTTAAGCTCTTTCAGGATAAAGGCCCTCCCTACATTTTGTTTACATGTCTTCATTTGTTTTATCTACCTTACAAGTCCCTGTTTTATGTTTTTTCCTACTGTCCTACTGTCCAGTGTTGCAGAGCACTTTAGCTCCGTATAAGTCAATTAAATTGTTTTGTTAAAATCAGCATTTCAACTTACTGTAGTTTAACCATTAGGCATCAAAATTATTAGACAACAAGGATAATTTATGAATGTTGAAAAGTGCAATCCTGTAGAGCAAATGCCGTTTTGCTATGTCACACAGCTACTTTTGTGAGAAACCATCCATTTTTATGGAGAAATGCATGGATTTGCAGACACAAGATAATGTTGCCGGCTGGACTGAAAAGTCTTGCATCAGCATGTAGACAGATATGAGACATTCAGGTGTGCATTCCTTGCCAAGTTTGCATTAAGTACACTAGGGTGCCTGCTTTGCATCTACTTCCAAAACCTGAGATTTGGTTTTAAGGGGTGAGATTATTTATAAAAGAATGGAGAGCTAATTTACAAGGGCATATACAATTTTTTCCTAAATGAACTTGAATGGACCTAATTTGAATTTAAAACCTGGTCAAAAATAATAATAAAATGCCAGCATGTGCATGGGCACATATGCATGTTTGCACTTGTAGTGTCACAATAGTGGTCAATAACAGTGGTCCCCAATACAATAAAATAAAAAATCCTCTAATAAAATTATTTCCTATAAGAAATACTTACCTAAAGTCTTCGTTCTCTCTTGATCCACTGTGGTCCCAATGGGAAGCTATTAATCCATAAGGTTTAAAAAAAAAAAAAAATAGCTTAAACCGGTTTGCAAACACTTCAGATATGTTTTGAGAGTTCACTCTCAAAACTGCAAGATAATAAATCCTGCAGTTTGAATCTGAAAACCACATCTAATGTGTGGTCACACAATAAAGTACCCTTAGGGCCTGAGTAATTATGGCACGTATGTGTCAATTTTGAGCGTATCATATGGAAAATCAGTCTACTTTTTTTTCTGTCATAATTTTTGCACCAGCTAGAGGTCTAGTCTAAGTCCTGAGTCCTAGTATGGTCAGTATCGTATGCATGCTATAACAGGTCTGCAATCAGGATCAACTGTAAAAATGTATTAAAAAGAACACAATTTTTTAGAATTTCCATTTATAATCATACATGACTATATTAACAGGTAACATTAATTGCTTAATTTTTTTTTCTGTGTGTTCATTTGAGATTTTATATTCCATTAGGTATTGCACGTAATCTGCAATGTCTTGCCTAGTAGAACAGAGTAAAACTACACCTGTAGTCAACACATATCTTTAGATCAGTCCCTTATTGACCTTGGGAATATGCAGATCTAATTTACACACGGTTTAAAACAAACCCATGTTGTTCTCAGTATGCGTGCCGTAATGACTCAGATCCTTAGAGTCTTATGTTTTCTTTCAGGTAATAAATTTGATTGTCTATTAATGCTTAACACTGTTACTAAATGTTTTGTATCTAAATTTAAACTACAATCATAGAAATATATTAAAATATACACCAGTACAGTTATATCACTGTATTCACAAGAGGAGTTCTGGATATATGATTGAAAAGAGGCGATAAGAGAAAAATAAGTGAAGTTAACATTTGGTGAAATATTTGAAGGTAAGGGAGGTGGGATAAAGAGGTGTAATATTAAAGTATTTTGTACTAGATTATTTTACAGAATGTTCAACCAAAGACACCAGAGGATGGTGTTACAGTAGCCTAGAGAGTATATGATAAAATTTTAGCTATCTCATTTGTGAGAAAGGGATAAATATGAGGTATGACAGGCAGTTGTAAAAGCTTAAATGTGAAAATTAAATGAGAATACAATGTCAAAAATAACCCCTAAACTGAGAGCTTGAGAAGCAGAACAAATTAGAATGTTATCTACAGTGATTGCTTCTTATCTATGTTAAATTGTAATCAGTAAGAGAAGACAACTGCAAGACAGTCCAGAAACTGAAGCCAGAAGTGGCAGCAGATCTGTGCAGGAGAGATAGATTCTGTCTTCAGTACTACATATGGAAGATTATGAAGCCCAAAGGAGTTATTAAGTTGAAAGACTAGGGGGTAAATGTATCAAGCTGAGAGTTTTCCGACGGGTTTGAAAAACCAATCAGATTCTAGCTATCATTTATTTAGTACATTCTACAAAATGATAGCTAGAATCTGATTGGTTGCTATAGGCAACATCTACACTTTTCAAACCCGCCGGAAAACTCTCAGCTTGATACATTTACCCCTAGATGTTTAAATTGAGAAAATGTGCTCTAATGACTGAGCCATGCGGTAGGAAGATAAGGACGACAAGGCAAAGATATAGAACTAAGGTGGAAGATACCGAAAGTCTGGTCAGTTAGGAGTATATCGAAGATAATCAAGCACCCTGGATGAAAAAAGGTAAATGATTTTAGATTAGCAAATAATGAACAACCAAGGATGCAAAATTAGTAGGGAGTAATTGTTGGGAAATAAGCAAGAAATTGCCACAAAAAATATGAGAAAATATGAATTAGCTCACAATTATAGGTTAAAATTTGCCCAACATTCAAATTGCAATTTATCTAAAGCTACAGTTTGGTTGCCACTAGAGATGCTCACTGACCCCCGTGTTTTGGTTTTGGTTTTGGATCTGGATTACCTTCATGTTTTGGTTTTGGTTTTGGTTTTGCCAAAACCGCTGCCAAAAACTGTTTTGGTTTTGTTTAGCATTTTTTTTGAAAAATTATTTTTTGGGAGCTAAAATAACATAATTTAGGTATTATTTTGTACCTACATTATTATTAACCTCACTAGCACTAATTTGCAGTCATTTCCATTAAATTTTGACCATCTCACAGGTCACAATATGCTTTTCATACACTTTCATCCAAATACTGCAGCGATTTGGCTGGATGGTAAGCGATAGAGCAATGACTCAAACACACAACAGTACCTACCACATCTAGGAAACATTGCAACAAGCGCTCCACCTGTTTCTTAGATGAGTGAGGTAATTCTACAGGTAATACATGGCAACGATCGATCGCTCCACCTGTTTCATGGATAAGTGAGATAATTCTACAGCTAATATATGGCAACGAGTTCTCCACCTGTTTCTTGGATAAGTAAGGTAATTCTATAGCTAATAAATGTCAACAAGCGCTGACCCCCCCAAGATGTGTGCTTTTATCAGACACACACCAATCCAGGGTGCCAGACAACGCACTAAAAAGAGTTATTGAAATCCAAAGTAAAAAGCCAGTTGGTGTATATTACACCCTACACTTATTAGTGCAAATTACGAAAAATACAGTTTAATCCCTGCTAGGCCCACCTTAATTCTACAGCTAATAAATGTCAACGAGCGCTGACCCCCCGGGATGTGTGCTTTTATCAGACACACACCAATCCAGGGTGCCAGACAACGCACTAAAAAGAGCTATTGAAATGCAAGGTAAAAAGCCAGTTGGGTGTATATTACACCCTACACTTGTCTTATAGTGAAAGTTACAAAAATGCAGCCTGCAAAGACTGTACGATAAATCAAAATGCCCAAAGCACCTTTTCTCTTTGGGTGTATATTACACCCTACACTTATAGTGAAAGTTACAAAAAGATGTTGTCATCATCTTCAGCATCACCCTCACCCTCATCAGTGTGTACATCATCATCACAGACTATTAATTCATCTCCGCTGGAATCCGCCATTAGAGAAGTGTCATCCTCAATTGTTGTATCACCGACTACACTCGGGCTGGTCAGGCACACATCAGCAGAAATGCTGAAAGGGCCCTTCTTTATGGGTACACTATCAGAATGTTCCCGATTACACATACCACTCATGGATAGACTTTCCTCAGGGATTGGTGTCATTTCTGATTCTGAGCATACATTTTCCTCTAATGCCTTACTGTTTTCTTGCAGCTTGGCTTTCACACGTAACATTAGTTGTGCACCACTTTTGGACTCCGAATTACTTGCTTGGTCATGAGTGAACTTTCAAGAAGAAGTCTCAGTAACATTTTTAGATCTCGCACTAATAGAGAAAGGCGAAGGCCTCATTCTTTCTTTGCCACTGTGTGTGTAGAATGGCATGTTGGTAATTTTTTTTTATTGGCAGTAACTTTTCCTCTATTACAGCTCTTTTTCTCTTCAACACGGTAAAAGGTGTTTTTTTGTGTGTTTTTTTTCCCTGACTTCAAAAGACTACTACTGTACTTTTACATAGGCTTTACCAGATGATGTACAGGGAAGACTACCATCAGGACTGGTGTCAGCAGCTGCTTGCTGCTCCTGCTCATATGTGTACTGCTGTGAATCCATTTTAATGAGACCCTAAACACTTTGTAGTGCAAATTCAGAAATATAGATTGCTGGTATATTAGAATTTCAGCAGTCAAGATAATAGTTTTTGTAGACGGGGAAAATATGACACCCCAAACACTTTGTAGTGCAAATTCAGATATATACTTTGAGGATATTTTACTATTTCACAAGTCAGCAAATAGTTTTTTTCCAAGGGGGGAATATGACACCCCAAACACTTTGTAGTGCAAATTCAGATTTGTACTTTGAGGATATTTTACTATTTCACAAGTCAGCAAATAGTTTTCATTCAAGGGGGGAATATGACACCCCAAACACTTTGTAGTGCAAATTCAGATATGTACTTTGAGAATATTTTACTATTTCACAAGTCAGCAAATAGTTTTTTTCCAAGGGGGGAATATGACACCCCAAACACTTTGTAGTGCAAATTCAGATATGTACTTTGAGAATATTTTACTATTTCACAAGTCAGCAAATAGTTTTTTTCCAAGGGGGGAATATGACACCCCAAACACTTTGTAGTGCAAATTCAGATATTTACTTTGAGGATATTTTACTATTTCAGCAGTCAGGAAACATTTTTTTTTCCAAGGGGAAAATATGACACCCCAAACACTTTGTAGTGTAAATTAGGAAAAATGCCTCCTCTATACTCCTCTCTTCCTGCTCTATTACTGCTCTATTCCTGCGACCTAACCCTTCTCTGTCCTTCTCTCAAATGGCGTTGTATCGCCGCGGAGGTGGCTATTTATTCATTCTGAAACTCGCGAGATCCGAGACCTGACACGTCACGATGACGTTTTGCCTCATTTTGGAATCCGAATAGGAGCAAGAGTACCGAGCCGTCGGCTCGGTACTCGGATTCCAGAAGTTAGGGCTGGTTCGGTTTCAAGGGAGTTCGCTCATCTCTAGTTGCCACAGAGAAAAGTGAGGCATAAATCCCTTCAATAAAAAAGCCTGGTTCACAGAAAACAGACAAACAGGCTAGCATCAAATTCAATCTTATAAAAAATAAAAAATGGTCATTCTTATATGATTTGAAATAGAATGTTCCATGACAGTGTTAATTTTGTCTGTGTTACATAAAATGCATTACTTGTTTAATTCTTCATTTCCCCATAGTTTATCTACAGGCTGAAATCTATGTTAATCCATCTTGTGGCATTTCAAAAACAATGACACCATATCAACCTCTTTTATACCTTATGAATATATTAGTGAATGTTCCAGAGTATAGTAGAGCCAGTGTATGTTTATATATATATATATATATATATATATATATATATATATATATATATATATATGTCAGGGCAGGGGTAGGAGAACAGGTGTCATCTCCTGGGGTAGATGGTAGTGTGTAGCAGCAAAGCAGTCACACCAAGGCTTTGGGTTCAACCGGCCCAGTTTTGTTAAGCAAGATGATAAAAAAAAAAACTTCAAAGTAAACACCTTGCCTGACCAACATTAACTAAATACAAGTCACTCCTGACTAACAAACTTAAACAAAACATAAGAAGTTTCAGCCAAATTTTCTCTTTCTCTCTCTCTCTCTATATATATGTATACATACGAAAACACACACACACACACACACACACACACACACACACACACACATATATACAGCTGGTTATTGTAATGAAATTTACACCGAATATTAGCAACAACCCTTGCATTCCACACATGCAAAGAAATCAAACCATAGATGTGCATAAATTAAGTTTTGTATAATGATGTGAAATAACACAGGGAAGAAGTATTGAACACGTGAAGGAAGAGAGGTGCAAAAAGGTATGGAAAGCCAAGACACCAGCTGAAATCTATAACAGTGGAAAAACACTGTACTGAGTTATGTACAAACCCCTCTATAGGTGTATGTTCAAGTATAATAATACACTATTAATAAATGAGGGGGGGTTCACCCACACAATTTTTGAACATGAACTAGCAACAAGAAAGAAAGTAGAAATTGTGTGTCAAGGGTACTCTTGTAACAAATGAAAGAAAATGCAATATTAAAATAAATCTTAAAAAGTCTTAAAAATCTTAAAAGTCAGTATAGCAAAATATTTAAAAAAAGGTAATATTGGAATGTTAAGATAATAGCCACTATGCAGCTAAAAAAGTTGAAAAACTACCCATAGTTATTCTAGGGTAAACAAGGGTAGTTTTTTTTTTATATTTAATATAAACATATTATATTTAATATATGTGTATGTGTATATAATGTATATGTGTATGTATATATAAAGTGGGCCTAGTTCATTAAGTGCCGATAAGTCCCGTATTTTGCGTAAAAACGGACCATACACCAGGGAACACTGCAACATCCAGTTCATTTTCACACACTGGATCCTTACTACAGTCTATGATTTCATGGGGGGAGTGAGGAGGGGACTGGGCGTATACACATAGCCATTGTACAGTAATGGTGTGTAGCAACGTCTGATTCAAGTTTTAGGTATCTCAGGTGTGTGTTGTATCACTTGCACCAGCTACTGGTCGTGTGTAAATGCTGATTACTAGTGATGATGGTTATGTACTATTTTAATGTTTTGTCATAAATTCCTATATTATTAACATGTGAAGTGAATTGTATACCTTTTCTTTTGGGACTTTATATTTCACATATCTATTGGATGTATCCTGCAGTGTATTGTCTGTTAAAGCAGAGTACACCTAGACCCGTATTTAACAAGAGACGTAACTTCAGATCTGCTCCTAGTTGAATATGAACGTGCATATACCGGATTTAAGCACGTTTTGAAAAACAAAGCATTTGATGTTCGCTTTGCATGCCTTAAAGAATCAGGCCCAGTATATATGTATGCTTTTATCATATGTCAAATGTTGACAGGATTTTAGGATTTGAATAATAATAATTTGGGAGAAAACTCTCCTTCCTCTCTCAAAGAAATAAAGGTGGCTAGGGGTAAGGGTTGTTTAGGGAGACAAGAGTGTGATTATCAGATATGAGAAAGAGGATACATTTCTGGAAGAAATGGCCCGCTTAAATTTTTATAATACAGTCTATTACAAAGAAGAAAGTCTATTTCAGAATCTTTTTCCACTAGATGCTGTTTCATAATGTAGTAGTACATTTTCAGGTTTTTTGTTTGTTATGTGAGTCTGGGTTGACTAGTGCAAAGTGGATGGATTAAAGTAATAGGAGCTTTAATTTTTCCATAGCTTAGGTGATTGTGTCAAAGAAGAATGAGACAGTTGTTTGAGGGTGGGGGAAACAGAAAGTAATGGAGAGGTTGCAAAGTGGCGGAAAGATATTGCATATTTATATTCAGTTGATGTGTGTGTATGTGTGTAGGCTAAGTAGCGGTATGTGATATTTCAGATATTTCCACTTGCATAAATGATACACTTTACCACTTCATCTCTTACCTCACTTTTTGCCTTTTAACAATTTTACTTTATACAGTCACTCTGACTTTCTCAAGCAATTGAGCTTTTGTATCAGTTAGAAAACCTGTATGATGCATTCCTAAGACTTATGAATATTAATAATTTAAAAGTCTTCCTGAAAAAATATTTTATTTTAGAAAAGTGATGCCTGCCTTTTTTAACATTTTGAAGTGATTTAAATTGTATTTATAAACTATTCAGAAAATAAAAGTTAAAACTTAAAACTATAAAAGTTAAAACTATTCAGAAAATAGTTTTATGCAACATTCATAAACATATAAAGTTATCATAAATTAAAATATGTTAAGATACTTGAAATAATGAATTATTTCCAATGCCATGGAAGAAAATAATTTTCCTCTGTGCTGTTCACTTTCTGAACAAGACGATGGGAGGAGCTGGTGGATTGGGGAATCCTAGTGAGTGGCACTGATATAAATGCACAGCTGTGCCCTTTTGTAATGGTGCACCTTCCTTCTACTCAAGGTCCCTTTGGCTTGGTCATGTAATGGCTCCCACTGAACACCAGATAAACTCTTAGAACAAGATATGATAGATGTCTTCACCTATAGCATACTACCTTTACCATAGAGAGAGCGTTACTCTTACAGGTACTTGGATTCTCCAAGGATTTGTAGTCAGAGTAGTAAGAGTTTGTCTACGATGCCACATAACAAAGGGGTATTGAGATTGGTTGTAACTGGCAGACAATGTAGCAGTACACCAGGGGGTAAATGTATCAAGCTGAGAGTTTTTTGGCGGGTTTGAAAAGTGGAGATGTTGCCTATAACAACCAATCAGATTCTAGCTGCTATTTTGTAGAATGTACTAAATAAATGATAGCTAAAATCTGATTGGTTTTTCAAACCCGCTGGAAAACTCTCAGTTTGATACATTTACCCCCAGGTGTTATTCAAAAAATAAACCAGAGAGAATGCAAATGGTAAGGGCAGGCAGTGAGCAGGATTAACCGTAGAATAGCCAAAAGTCAAGGTGGGCAGCAAGTACACCTTTCCATTAGCTTCTCGAGTGTCAGATAGGATTTAGTAGTTAAGTTAATCAAATATAGACCTCTGTCTACCTACACAGATCTTTATTGTTTCTACATATTTGCTCATTACAGGAGTATCCCTGATCTCTCTGTATGGGATTTAATGAATTATTTTTCAATCCTTTGACCCCACTAATGACTTTCAATTCCTTCTTCTGGGCTTACCTTTAGGTAACACTTTTCTGAGCATATCACACACTGGTGTTTAACCTAAAGAGGCTTTTCCTGCAAAACAAGATTTTGTATTCTGGGACAAGATATGTATGTAACACGCCCTTACTCCTGCTAAGGAATGTACATGTAAAAGCGTTGTGTGTGTATCGCTAACTTCTTCATGAGCAAAGCTTCCACCAAGTATTCTTAGTCTGGGTATGTATGGACATGGATTTAATGATCGCTAGCGGTGACTTGGGGACCCTTTGTAACCACACACTTCACACAACTCTAACACAAGATAAGATTGTTTTTTTTATTAAAGATTTTTTAGTAGGGCGTACAAAAATAAAAGGGTGGAGGATAGTTCGTTGAGGGAGTCAGACAAAATTTAGCACACCAAACAACATATGGTACATGGTCAAATGGTATGCAATTAGACATCCGATGTAAAGCTTCCAGATTAGGGATGGAAGAGTCAACTGAAACTGATGGGCACAGATTCACAGAGCGTTCACCACCAGTAGGGAACTCATACCAGGACATCCATTTAACTATGGGTGAGGATGCTGCCATAGAATAAAAAGCTTCAAACAATTCTATTTCATAACTAAAGTGTATTTTAGTGACAGTTTTGTGGATAGTGTGAGGGGATGGATGTTTCCATAGCTGTGCTATCACTGCTCTGGTGGCTATAGGGATATGAGCCCAAATATACCTATGGTGCTTGGGTAGATGGTCTGGGCAGAGATGGAAAAGGGCAATAATGGAGATGGAGCTAAAGATATAGAGGTGACCTTTCTTGCTAAGTCAAACACCTCCAACCAAAGCAGATAACGGGACATTTACAGAACACAAAAAAATATCACCTACAGCACCCCAGTTACGCCAATAGAGCTTTGGATGGTCAGTCCATATCTTCTGCAGACGAGCTAGGGTGAGATAGGTCCTATATAGAAGTTTAAGTAGAATTTCCAAATGGTTGATGCATTTGGACAATTTAGAAAAGTTACCATAGATGACTTCCCATTGGGCTGAGGTCAAAGAAATATTAAGATCCGATTCCCATTTGCATTGGGAAGCATGTAAGAGTATGTCTGAGAGGCAAGTCAATTGTTGGTACCAGAATGTAATACCCCCTTTATTGCTACCCCTAGTAAATTTAGCTCATTTCAGAGGGCAGCTGTGGCGATGAAGGTCAGTTATCCAATGCCGCAGGTATGTATAAAAGTCTTTAGAGGGAATTCATTGTTTTTCCTGCAACTGTGCAAATGAGCACAGACCCTCAGTACCACAAAAGTGTGTAAGAGAGGAGAGCCCCTCAGAGAAACAGCTGGATACATCAAAATCAGGGAAAAGCATATTGATGTTAGATAAAGGGAGATTTCTACTCAGGAAGACAAAATCCTTGGAGGACCCAACTGTCTTATCCCAGACCCTAAGAGCATCTAGGATAGGGGAATGGAGGGAGTGAGAGGGATGTTTTCTCAGTGATGTAGGGAGCCAAATCAAATCCACTGTAGAGAAGGAGGGGTGTAAGGCTAACTCCAGATCAACCCAGAGTTTGTGAAGGGTCTGGAGCACCCAGTCTCTAATTTGTGAAATGATGCATGCCTCCTGATACCTAATCAAGTTCGGCAGGGCCACACCTTCCAGTCTCCTGGATAAAGCCAGTCAGGCAAAAGACAATTGGGGATAGTTAACTTCGAACACATCAGATATATTCAATGGGATATGTATCCCTAAATACAAGACAGAAGCCTCGTTCTCAGAATATTTAAAACTAGATTTTAAGCGGGTCAAGGAGTCCAGTGGGATATTGAGAATGAGCGGTTCAATTTTGGTGGTATTTAATTCATAGCAATATTCTCACCTATATTTGCTCAATATTTGGTGCAGCAGCCCTAACGAGGTCTCCGGGTTAGATACAAAGAGAAGGACATTATGAGCGACTAGGCAAAGACTGTGGTCAGGATAATGAATCCTCTGCAGTCTGTGGAGTTGTTCCATTAGGGATTCAATAGTCAGTATAAATGTAAGAGGCGACAAAGGGCACCCCTGTCTAGTGCCATTGAAAATATTACATTTGTCTGACAGTAAACCTTTGCTGAAAACTTTAGCAGATGGGTTACAGTAGAGAGCCATAATTGCTTTGACAGGCTCCACTGGGACTTCGCATGAAGCCCTGGTGGAACATGTTAAATGCATTTTCTGTGTCCAAAGAGAGCACCAACAGCTAATCCCAGAGTCTCAAAACATATTCAACAATATTGAGGACTTTCCTCATGTTATCAGAGCCCTGACACCCCCTCACAAATCCCACCTGATCAGGATTAATGAGTCTGGGAAAAAAGGGGCTTTTAAGGTCAGTTTTTGGATGGTCACGATCTGACCTTCGAGCATCTCCCCTGGGAACCCATGGGGCGACCAAAATATAGGGAAAAATTCCGTCTGAAAGGTAGCATAAAAAAAATTCATCTTTTATGGTACCTTTCAGAAGGAACTTGTCCCTATATCGTCTTGGGAAGGGAGACCCAGGTGATGGAGGAAGTCATGTATGTCTGTAGGTGAGTATTGTGAAGTATCCAAATAGTCTTTAAGGTTATAAAGGCCTATATCATATTTAGAAAATAGATTGACAATGTCTTGTGGGTTGGAGTTTTAAACCATCTGGGTTGGACTGGTTGGATTTGTCGAATCCAGTTCCTCGCCTGCTGTCGCCTAAGTTTTCAAGCTAACATACTACCTGCCTTGTTGTATAGAACTTGTGGAGAAGGCAAGACAAAGCAACTTGAGTACAGGCTAGCGGAAAGTTTCTGTAGTTGTAGATCAACTTGGATCAATTAATTTTTCCCTTCAGGATTTATTCCTTGTGATATGTTTGGATTGAAGTTCCTGTAGGAGACATGTGCGAGCCTTCTTAAGCCTGGCACTGGTTTGTATCACAGTCCTTCTCAGAATCATTTCAAGTTTGCAGTCTTTCCCTCTAGAGAGGTAAAAAGGTTAGCAGGAAGGTGCTACAGTCTGGGGGGAGAAGTCAGGGCGCTATGGGACCAAGACCACAGAAGCGGGGTATAATCAGACCAAGCAATTGGGAGCATAGAGACCAATCTGGAGTGTTGGGGGGTCCACTTGTCAGTGAGTATCATGTCAATGCGGGAGTAGGTATTATGGACATGTGAGTGGGTAAAGACCCACCAGGCAGCGTAAAGATCATATTCTGATATCAATTTATGGAAAGAGAGGAAATGACCCAACAATGTCATACCAGGAGGAAATGTCTAATATAGCTGGGGATCTAAAACTCAATTAAAATCTCCTCATAATATGAGGCTACCCATTCTAAGTCTTTGTACTTCTCTGAGGACAGCATTTAGAAAAGGTATCTTTTAGAATTGGGGTGTAAAAAGAGACAAGAAAACTGGCCAATCTGAATCAGAAACCTCTCCTGTTTGCCTTCAAACTTGGAGGGTAAATGAGATATTAGAGCTGAATAAAATGGCCACACAATTACGTTTAAGGGGGCCATTAGCCGAATAACAGAGGGGGTAATGAATATTTCTACAGAGGGGAGGGGTTCTAGAGAAGAAATGGGTTTCCTCTTCTACATCAGCTTTGTGTTTGAAAAATGACTTAAGGACCAACCTCCTTTTATTCAGGGAATTCAGGTCCCGAACGTTTAGAGTAACAGAATCATAGGAACCGGATAAAGAATAATGGGATTGCTAGGAATAATTTGTGCTCTAGTTCTCCCTACGAGGTGTCTCACAGAACTGTTGGCACTATAGGGAGCTGCTGATATTAGAGTGTCCTAACTTTGATAATCCAATATACAGCGTGTAACCAGCTCTGCACCTGTCCTACATTTAAATCCCTGAGTAAGGCTTCTGAAATTGAAGCTGAAACACGTTGTACTACATCACACCCTTACAAATCAATTGTGCTCCCTTAGACTGTTTTTGTGATCATCTTGCTGGCGCAGCTCACAGGACCCGGTGAAGTGCAGTCACCCTTGGCCGCGTAGGCATATGCATGAACCAACGGTTGGAACAGCTGTCATACCACAGAGACTACAGCCCTGAGGCATGCGGGAGCATTGGGACCAGGAACCCAGACAATTACCGTTAGGGTCTCATACAAGACCCTGTTCCAACAGCACAAAGAGGAGAAAAGATCAGCTAGGGCTCCCAACACACATAAGCCGGTCATAACATTGGTGAGTTTAATTATGATCATATAAAAGGAACATTAAGTTGAAACGGAACCTAAAGGCTCTGAGGGCGGAACTCAGAGCTTGCTATTATTAATATTGACTCAGTATTGGGCAGCAGTGCTTTGAAATTGTGACCGATTGCACACGGTCATTGCAATCCACTGACTTTGAAATAAGAACATTTGGAAAGCATTGTACATTTAATCAGCTGAATCACAATTTGAACTTTAAAATCAGGATGTTTGTGCACAATTTGTATATATGGTCATGGTTGTTGATGAGTTGCATACATATTAGTTTTAACCAAAATGTGATTTGTCTTCTTGGTCTGGACTAATATTTATCCTGATCTATTGATAAATAAATATTGTATTTTAACAATATTCCGCACAATCTTATACCGACCAAAATATATTACAGATTTTACACTGCACTACAATACAAGGCAATGTTGAAGACTAATAGGCAGGGGAGCTGAAGGACTCTCAAATCAAGGCATGGTGGGGAAAGGTACATTTATAAAAGGGAAAAAAGTCTGCTGTGGGAGAGGAAGGGGTCAAGTAGCGATGGGTGGAATGGACATATGGGGCAGAGGGGGACAGAAATAACCCAGAAATTGGGTTAGTGCATTTGCAACATAGGGAGGAAATCGGCAAAATTGGTAATATGTGGGGGTGGAGTGCAAGTTTGGGAGGCAGCCCCCATTCATGTCCAACTGGAAACGGGATAAGGCAACCAGTAAAGTTCAGAGTGAATCATGAAATCCAGGGGTAGGTGGATAAATCCCCTGTAGTACTATAGGTCATATTGGTACATATGTTAAGGAGATGGCAAATCAAAACACCCAAAACAGAGTATTGTAAATAACTTATTATTGCATATAAATCCATAAGTAAAATATTACATAACACATATAATTGTATAGAACAAAACATCAATGTCCTACACGGCAGATCAGGTAAGGGGGAGAACAACCAGAAAAGACACAATACACTCCCTGAACAGACTGTGCTCCCAACTGTTGGACCAGCCATATACATAGCAATAGCAAAACAAAATACAGAGAGGGTGGGTTATAGCCCCTTACAGTTATACATGAAAACCTACAGCGATTTAAAGACTGTAGGAAGAGCCAGTGCAGCAATGTGAAAAAAAGAACAAATAACATTTTTCTGCAAAATACTGAGAAGGAAGACACATTTCGGGAAGTCTGCCCTCAATGAGGTGAGATCAGGGAAAGGAACATATGTCTCTCGCAAGAGAGCGAACTTCAGAGTATAGTAAACAGTACCTTAGGTCCATAGATAAACCACACTGAGCAGGTCACGGACAAGGATGTACCTGAAAAAAGAAAAGATATGGTGGTCAGCAGGGTCAGTCTTGCCTCACTATTGTCCATTTTTTTATGTATATATATTGCTCTACAGTTTAGTGAAACTGTTGCATAGAATTAGGGCAGCACCCACAGGAGTACTTGGATAAGGTATTTTGTTGTATATTCATTAGATTTTAACAGCTTAGTGTAGGGAATCCAGTGTAGGGATCTAGTGTATGGAGTATAGGAAAGCTTATACCTGGCTGGTTGCTGTGGATTACATCACATGATTACTCTTTGCACTATTTTATAAATAAGCCCTAAATGTCTTATTAACGAGATAAAATGGGAGTGCTAAGAAAACATTTAAAATATATTAGACGTATCAAATATATAAAACTAAAAATAATAATAAATAAAAATCATAATTAAAAATATTATTGCATGAGTTGGCCACACAAGTGGTAAACAAAGAAAAAAATAGAAAACAAATAGGGCATGCTTTCCAAAGAGCTGCTTAAAAGCAATTTGTTGCTTTAGTTTAAACCTATAAATTATAGTCTTGTTTTCTTTAATATTTAACATGCTTGGTAAATTATAGCAGCGGGGAACTTGGAAGCATTGAATGATGGATGTTTATACTTAATTAATAGGCATGTAGGAACAAATGCAGTCTAAGCCCCCTCTAAAGGCATTTATTGAAAGGGGAGAGTAAGACATAAAATACAGAGAGAAAACCGTGATGTTTAGGGTATCTGCAACAATAGTCTGCTTGAAGCAAATGACAGTAAAATGCAATGATCTTGCCAAACATACCCTAACTGGCATCATAATTTTAAGAATTATGTTATTGTATTTTTTATATATATGATAATCATCTACAAAAACAAATACAAGGAAAATAGAGAATGATAAAACATAACATAAACATAGCATTAACACTATATAACATAAAATGACATGGAGAAAGCAGGAGGGAGAGGGAGAAAGAAAGGGATGCATAATAGGTAGCACAGTGGCAGTGTGTTTAGTATTGTTGCTTCACGGCACTTGGGTCATGGTTTTGATTTCTCCCATGCCCTTATCTGTGTGGAGTATGTATGTTCTAGCTATGTTTATGTGGTTATTCTCCCTCACTGTTCAAAAACATACTGGTAAGTTAATTGACAAAATGAACCGTAATGTGTGTATGTATGATACAATTTAGACTGTAAGCTTGTGGAAGGGACTGATGTGAATGATTCCATAGAATAGCATCTGAGCATAACCAAGGTGGTTGCTACACCCTCTGCAACAATGTAAAGCAATTTTAGTTCTATTGGGAGAAAGGCACTATATATTATTTATGCAAAACCAGAACTTAATTGTATAAATAAGCAGATAATGCCCAGATTTTCCATACTAAGGCATATGACACATATATCATTGTTGAATTAGCAAATAACTGGTCACATCTTGAAAGCAGGCATTGCATTCCAGAAAATAGTTTTCACCACCTTAATTACTTTAACCCAAAGTAATTGAGATAGTGGGCAAGTACAAGCAGCATAGAACCATCATACATTCACCAATAAGCCACAATATTAAAACCACCTGCCTAATATTGTCTATGTCACCCTTGTGCTGCCAAAATAGTTCTGACCTGTCGAGGCATGGACTCCACAAGACCTCTGAACCTGTAGTAACTGTCACCAAGATATTAGCAGCAGATCCATTAAATCCTATAAGTTGTGAGGTGGGCCTCCATGGTTCGGACATGTTTTTCCAACACAGATTCCCACAGACGCTCAATCGGATTAAGATCTGAGGAATTTGGAGGCCATTGAGCTCTTTGTCATATTCCTCAAACCATCCCTGAACAATGTTTGCAGTGTGGTAACGTGCATTATTCTGTTGAATGAGGCCACTACCATCAGGGAATACCATTGCCATGAAGGGGTGTACTTGGTCTGCAACAATATTTAGGTAGGTGGTAGCTGTCTTGGATACAGTCATCCACCCAATACTAAACAGGCAAATACAGCACACTACCTTTAAACACTTTTCTGCCTCACAACTGCACCCCCAGGAATTCTCCCACTCCTAGATGTTAGATCGTCCTAAGCTTCAATATTGATTAAAGGATATGTCCAAGTATAGAAGTGGATTAAACTAAATATATTAGGCCCAAACAATCTACCTGTGAACCTTAGTTTAGAAGATCCACTTATGGCTGGCTTTCTTTAGTTAGTCTAGCTCTGAGTAACATATTTATATGCCACACTGCAAATATCTGGCCCCTCCCTCTCAATTCAAACTCCATTTTTGTGTTATATTTCGCTGTTATGTCTGTGTAACATTCAAATGGTAGCAGATGCAACCAATCTACACCAACTTGGTATGCGCATTGAAACAAATTTTGAGTTCCAAGTAATTTGCACTTGCGGCCCCCTACACCTTGAGAGGTGGAGAGAGAGCATGCAAGCACAGGAAAGGCATGCACATGTAAGTGTAGCATGACCCCTGGCAATATGGTGTATTTAGTTTAAGACGCATCTCTAGTTACGCTTCTTAGAAGGTGTCATTTTCAGCTACCGAAGCCCTGATGTATAGATATGTTCTCATAATGATCCTCATTAACACGTATCTTTGCTAGTTAAAGTAGTGGTGTAAATAAATAAAATGAGTATATCACATCAGGTTCCTCTGCGAAAGCACCAACCAAGACCAGGCTATGCCACAGAGAGCATCAGCTTGGTCAGCATGGGATGGAATTCGGTATGGGAATTGGGCATGTAAATAAAATTGTATCCTCCTCCCAGCCCGGTGCTGAATACTACTTGGTGTCACGAAACTCGGGGTATTCAGCTTACTGGTTTTGACGCTACTCACCAAAGAGGCTCGGAGTCTAACGTGTCTCAAGTCTTCGCCAGAAATCCCCGCAAGGGAGTATGGACTTTGCTGCGGGAGACACGCAGGTCGCGGTCCTCAGAGGAAACCAGTGAAGCGATAAGATGGCAGAGGTGTCAGGTGGTCCGGGTCAAGCCGTAATGTCAGAAGATGCCAGTAGGGAAATCCGTAAATGAGGTCAAGAACGTAGCCGGGTCAGATATCAGGAGCGCTGGAGATAGAGGAGTGGTCAAACGTAGCCTGGGTCAATTCACAAGGAGCACTGGAAACGGGTAGTCAAGCCGGGTCATACACAGAGAACACAATAATATGAGAACACTGGAACGCTGGAGATTAGAGAGACCTAATACTCTGGCCAGAGCTGACAATTTATAGTGAGAGGGGGCAGTCCTACCTATTGGCGGTGGTGACGCTGAACACCACCGCCGGAATCAGAGAGAAGCATCCCGTTGCTAGGCAACGGGATGCGCTGCCGTCGCCTGCCCGGAAGTTCGCCTGGTTGCCTAGCAACCAGGCGCTCGTCGGAGGAAGCAGGCGTCCATCCCTGTGTGACAGACACAGCACAGGGATGGCGCCTGACACTTGGATCATCCAGACACCCCCTTGGGCTGTGGGTGCCAGAGTAATAGATTAAGGTGAAAAACTATCACTGTGAGACTGCAAGTCCCAGAAAGCTCTGGCAGCCATTGACTGCTTGGTCATTCTGGCATCTGTAGAATTATAAGTGGCAGACAGGGCCTTATGGAATAAGTAGTTCCACATATGTACCTAATAGTAAAAAAAAACAAACACAGACACCAATTATCCAAAAATAAATACTCACCCACTCACCCAAATCTTTCACTTACCACTCTGTTATTCTCCTAAATCCATATCAAATCTTTGGTCTTCTGCAATGAAGTAATCCAATAAGAAAAAAAATAAAAACCTTATAGAGCATTAAGTACTTGCTCCTAGCAGAGCTGCAATGCAAATGAATAAAAGGAATAATACATGAGCAGTATAGATCTCTTAAGGTCAGTTAAGTTAATTAATTAACTGTTTCACTAGAGGCAAGCATAAATCACTCACTCAGGGGTTTCTTGTAGCTCTACAGCCAGAAAGACATTGCAGCTGGTCACTAGTGCACAAGTTGTGAAGTACCTATATGGCCCAAGGCAACTAGTTATAGCAAAAACCATGGTGGGGGGAGTCTTTTTCGGAGCTATCTCTCCCTGGCTCTAAAAGCTCGGGAGTGCTCTTGTTTGGAATGGAAATATCCCCTTCTTCAAAATAAGGTGCTCCTGTTAGGTATCAGCAGGCAATAAATTGAAGTAAACAGGAGAAGGGGGGAGCTCTTAAAGAACTGACTCAAAATAAACCGGTACATACTCATTTGAAATAGGGAATACCCTCTTTCAAACTAGCTGGTCCCTTGTTTAAAAAAGATAAGAGGGGGCTGTAGCTTCTACCCAACATTGTTTCAAAATCAAAAAGGTACACTTGTTTCATAGGGTGTTTCTTTGTGTCATGATCGTCAAACATAAAAGTGGTAGATGCATGTTTGTAATCCTGGCACCTATTTATGCTAAGTTAACTCAAAAATGCAAGTAGAATATAATTCTTATAGAAAGACTTGTAGTTATTCTGGAAGGAATGTCAATACCTGCTTTTCAACCTTTTCCCCAACTTTTAAGTAAATAAATAAAATGTTTCATTTTTTGCTATTGTGTCACTTTCCAAAAACGGTAAACTCTAATATTGGGTTCTAAAGAAATCAAAAGCATTTTTTTGAAAATTGTGTACTTGGGGGATGGGGGTTCTAGCAAATGGCTCTTGAGGCCCTTATTATGCTCTTCTGAGCAAATGTAGAGACTGGTGCATGCGCAGTAAAGCTCAGCATCGAACTAGCCCACCGGGGTACCAGGAAAATCCAGGGTGGGCTCCACTGCCTGAAGGTCCCTCACCTAACCTAAATGGGATGGGACCCCTACTCTGTACTGCTCGCTGCAAGCTGGATACTAAGTATGACAATGCCGCATTGTGGTTCAATAGGTCACATGTGCATCAGCTGAGAGGAACAGGGAGAAAGAGAAGTGAAGAAGCTGACAGGTAAGTAAAGATAGGGTGGCAGTGTATTGAGAACTGGGAGCGGGGGGCAAAGAACTAGGGTGTACAAGTTTTTCACTGAACTTGAATTGCAAGTCACTGTTGGTAGTATTGAGGCAGTGAGAGATGGAGTAAAGGCTGCAAATTAGAAAGAGTGAGAAAGTGTCATCACATGTGTACTTTACTAGGTGAGAAAGAGTATTGTTTTCTAGTGCTCTATCCTACTAATACTGTTGAATTCATCATCATCAACATTTTTTTATATAGTACCATCAGATTCCATCAGAGCCGGATTTACCGCTAGGCACCTGCCTAGGGCCTAGCGGCTCTCTGGGGGCCCTGATGGGGGGGGGGGGGCAAAACAGCTGCCGCAAATCGGTTGAGGGGCTGGTGATATAGCTAGAAGGCAGAAGCTGTAGTGGCACTGTAACTGTAGGCACCTCAATATGACATCACAGGGTCATGTGGTTGCAGCGGTCACATGGTACAGGAGCTCCATCACTTCTTTCGGTTCCTGTAAAAAAAAAAGGTAAGAAGTGTGTGTGTGTGTGTGCATGTGTGTGTATATATGTGTGTTTGTGTGTCTGCAGGGCACAAGGGGGGCATGTATGATGGAAGATGCAGGGCACAGGGGGCATGTATGATGGAAGATGCAGGGCACAGGGGGCATGTATGATGGAAGATGCAGGGCACAGGGGGCATGTATGATGGAAGATGCAGGGCACAGGGGGCATGTATGATGGAAGATGCAGGGCACAGGGGACATGTGGGATGAAAGATGCTCTGGCACAGGGGGCGCATGTATGATGGAAGCTGCAAGGCACAGGGGGCGCATGTGTGATGGAAGATACAGGTCACAGTGGGCATGTGTGATGGAAGATGCAGGGCACAGGGGGCATGTGTGATGGAAGCTGCTCTGGCACAAGGGGGGCATGTATGATGGAAGCTACAGGGCACAGGGGGCGCATGTGTGATGGAAGATGCAGGGCACAGGGGGCGCATGTGTGATGGAAGATGCAGGGCACAGGGGGCGCATGTGTGATGGAAGATGCAGAGCACAGGGGGCATATGTGATGGAAGCTACAGGGCACAGGGGGCGCATGTGTGATGGAAGATGCAGGGCACAGGGGGCACATGTGTGATGGAAGCTACATGGCACAGGGTGCATGTGTGATGGAAGCTGCTCTGGCACAAGGGGGGCATGTGTGATGGAAGCTGCAGGGCACAGGGGGCGCATGTGTGATGGAAGATGCAGAGCACAGGGGGCATATGTGATGGAAGCTACAGGGCACAGGGGGCGCATGTGTGATGGAAGATGCAGGGCACAGGGGGCACATGTGTGATGGAAGCTACATGGCACAGGGTGCATGTGTGATGGAAGCTGCTCTGGCACAAGGGGGGCATGTGTGATGGAAGCTGCAGGGCACAGGGGGGGCTTGTGTGATGGAAGCTACAGGGCACAGGGGGCATGTGTGATGGAAGCTGCTCTGGCACAAGGAGGGCATGTGTGATGGAAGCTGCAGGGCACAGGGGGCGCATGTGTGATGGAAGATGCAGGGCATAGGGGGGGCATGTGTTAAGGTGCTGGGCAGAGGAGAGGCATGTGAGTTATAAGACTGTTCCCCACACGGCCCCTCCTCAGCCAACAATATCCTTACAACACTCACCAGCCTTTCTTTGATATTCCCCATGACACGTGCTCATTATCTATTCCCTCACATGACCCGTTGCCTCAATCCTGACACCTCTTACCTCAAAATGAAAAGCGGCACCCTTTATATTAATATAATATGTGTGTGTGAGGGGCCAGTGTATGTATATTATGTGTGTGTGTGAGGGGCCAGTGTATTTATATGATGTGTGTGTATGAGGGGCTGTTTGTGGGAGGGAAATAAGTTTATTTTTTAAATGGTAACACTATTAATTTAATGTTGGAGCTGGTTGGAGGGAAATAGGTCTATTTATTAAATGTGTATGCTATTAATTTAATTTTTTGGTTGGAGGGAGGTCTACTTATAAAATGTGGGTGCTATATTGATTTAACACTGGGGCTGGCTGTAGTTTACTAAATTTCGTGTACCCATATGTTTTCCAAATAGGGCCTCCAACATTCCAGGATCCAGACAATCAAGTGACAAGAACAGGTAGGAGAGAGCAGGGCAATCTGCCAACTATCCTAAATCTGGTGGGATTTATATTATGAGGAGGTCTGACTTATTTAAATGTTGCACTATGGGATTCATGCAGAAGACTGACATATTAACATGATTATTGCATTCCAGCGCTTTTTCATGTTTCTGTAGGTAGAGGGCTGCAGTCAGTAACTGAAGTGGCGGACGGTCTGTGACGTGGTAGTGATAGGAGACTCCTGTTTTTTTTATTACTGGGCTTGCTAACCATGAACTGCAGTTTCTTGACATATTAATTATGATTAATACCTAAGTTTAAAGATAAAGTACAATTTGTGTGAATTTAAGTTAAGCAGTGGTGGAAGTGGGGTGTATATGGTAGTAGGCCATACCGCTACTTCTCGTACTGCCTTCATTGTAAAATAATAAAATTCCATTCACTTGTTTACATTCTCATTACATTTTTCATACCGCCACTTCTAAACTTCCACTTCGACCACTGAGCTTAATATTCATCGTATGGAGTATATGAGCAGCATAATTAAAAATTATGGGGGGGGGGTGGGGAGGGGGCATGGGAGGGGGCTGGGGGGGATGCATAGGAGGGGGCTGGGGGGGTGTGTGGGAGGGGGCTGGGGGGGCAAACCAATATCTTGCCTAGGGCACCATGAGGTCTAAATCCGGCTCTGGATTCCATAGCGCTTTACAATTGTGAACAAACAGTAATAAAAGAATACTGGGTAACACATACATACAGAGAGGTAAGAGGGCCCTGCCCGCAAGCTTAAAATCTATTGGTTAATATGTCTCAAATTATTGATAAATGCTGCATACAGGCAATCAGATGCGGCGCTGTTGGGCATAATATCATTCAAAGTGATAATTTATCGGAAGCAGGTTAACTTGTTAGAGAGTACAGCTGACTTACTGAACTGCATTAATTCTCTTTGAATATAGTGTGATGTTAGCTATATAAAGCTACATTTTGGAAAGCAACGCAGAAATAAAATCACATTTCAGCTGCCCCAAAAAGGCTGTAATTGTAAGCATTTTAAGAGTTATTTATCTATTATCAAGAAAACTACTTCTATGCAATGTTTATATTAGGATAAAGACATGTAAATTAGTGCATGTCTAAAAGTGTTATAACATTAGTATTGTTTTTAAGTCTTATACCATTGTGAAATAGCTTTTTTTGTACTTATAATAGTACAAATCAAAGTACAATTGAGGCTTCTACTTTTATTAGTTAGCTCTATAGTAGTTGAGCCACTGACATAGTAATTAAAAGCAACAGTCTCATTTTTAAAATTTCTCTGAAAGATTGTGACCCTTGGTGATATTCCTAACCGAGCCTGGTACCACATTTTTTCTTCAGTGTGTTAGCTGTACTTTTTTTGTGTATGTGTTGTACATATGGAGTGCTGAGTATGATTTGCGTTGTTTTGAATTCTGGGTATAAATCTCAGTTTGAACAGTAGATTAAACCACCCAGACTGTGTATAGGTTGAGAGAACTAGTGTGGGAGAGGGTAATGAAGAAGTTAAGTGTGGAGGGAAGGAGGGCTCTTTATGTAATATGGGGTGCTTGGGCTATTAATTTAATGTGAGGACTAGTCCTTAGAGAGTTTGAGATATTCATTTATAGGTAGGGTAATGGTGGGGACTATTTAATTTAATGGGGGAGGGGGGGTAATAGTAGCACCTATTAATTTAATTTGTGGTGATAGGACTATTTAATGCTGGGGTGGTTTGGGGGATAATAATTGAATTTTGGGCTGATTGTATGGAGAATGAGGACTATATATTGAATGTGAATACTAATTATTTAAATTCTTGGCTGCTTGGGGGATGGCTTTATACATTACGGCCATTAGTGAGTATAAGATTTATTTGGTTTGCATCTAAAGGTATGTGGGGAAAAGAAACCCTTACAACAGCCACTTATTCTGTACTATTTTAACCCTTGGATCAGCATGCTAAGAGGGGAAAATTAAATGACAGCGTTCCTTTCAGTTACAGTGATTCATATATTTGCTCAAATGTGGCAGCTATTCATTTGTGGTTATACCCCCCTCATGTACATCTTTACTACTGAGCGAGCACAAGACAAAACACCAATCATTTCAATGTGATCGATATTTGACTACAGATCCATTTGGGCTGCAGTAGAAGAAAGTATTTATAATTTTTATTCCTATGAAGCAAAATTGATCGTTCACTATTGTGATATATATCTCATCAGCTATTTATATAGCGCCACTAATTCCACAGAGCTGTACAGAGAACTTACAGCAGTCAGGTATCGATATATATATATATATATATATATATATATATATATATATATATATATATATATTTAGGATAGGATATATTTGCTAATGCACATTAAAATTTGGTGCTCCAGATTGTCTATTATTTTTGTTGTTTTGGTAAAAACCCCCTATTGGGGAGCGACAAATTAGTGTTGCATAGTAAATTATGGACTTTCCAATATATTAGCTTTCAGGGGTTTTCAATATTACATGTGAATTCCTATTATCTCAGTTTGGCACCCAATAACTCAGGATTGGGGCGGTCACAACCACAGCAGTAGATGGCGCGTCTGTTTAGTGTATTAAGGATATAGGTAGGTGGAAGTCGAATGCTTACAGGCGTTATGTGCGGCCTTCTCTTCTTCCCTGATACTCTTTTCCTTGCTCTTTGCTCTCTCTTTTTTGCAGTGACACAAGCCTTTGGTTTATTGCTGCTTTTGGGGAAAGGGAACCAAGGAATTTGACTCGGTTTTCCTCTATATGTGGACCTGATTGACTATTGGCACCAGAAGATGTATTATGGATTTTACCTTTCTTGTGTCTTCCACTCCCCCTTTTTCCTTCCCTTTTCTTTTCTATTTTTTTCTTTCTTTGTCCTCCTCCTTTGCGCTTGGTTTCCTTCTGCTCCATTGCTGTGCTATGTTTTTCTGTTATTTCTGTCGATTTCTGTGCTGGCTGCCCATGGTCGGTCTTTTTCAAATTCTTTCTCCTCTTCTTTCTTACATCATGAGTCCCTGCTCCTCCCCTATTTTGCCATGCTGCTCTAAGTTTGTTTAACTCTTTGCTGGTTCTTCTTCCTGATGTACAGTGCAATGAAATCTGCTGTGGATCTGGGTGGTGAACTACTCCTTCGTCCACTTTGCATTGTGCGGCTAGAGACATATCCTTCTTCCCGGGGTCTGTAGTGGCTTTCTGGTTGGGTTGGAGGGGTTTGTATTTGCCCAGGATTAGGAGGTTCCTGTCTTCACAAATATCCAGGCAGTGGGTGCCCCATATCTTGGTAATTCATCTGGGGGGGTAAAGATTTTGGCCACGTTACATCTGTGGATTAGATTTTGCGATTCAATTTAACCTGGTCTTTCTCTAAGGGTGGGATGGGGATGAAGTTAGGAGGAAGATAAATTCTGTGGGGGCCAGGTTTTTACGCGCTCTAGGGGGCTTGCCAATTGAGCACCCGTTGATTAGGTTCCAGAGTCCTTTCCTTTATCGGCGGGATGGGGTTCAATTGACAGATGAGGGTCTAGGTTTGTTTATTAGGGAAATTTATAGGCATTTGGTGAGTGTACATATAGGTATGGTGACGTGACTCAGTTCTCGAGGATCTGGGCATGGCCAAAAAACACTGTGCAATCATCGGCTATTGATTGGTCTGCGCGCATTAAGTTGTTTGGGCATTTTGAATCTGTATCCCTTTGAAAAATTTGCTATAGTTTCAGTGCAAGTACAGCCCTTGTGGGTTGGTTTGTGGTTGCACTCCTTTCAGCCCAGAGGGGTTGCAGGTTCTGGATGTCCTGGGATAATTGATCCCTGGCGGAAAACTTAAATTAATTTGTCTCAATCTCTCTTTCTCTCTCTCTATGGTCAACAGCACTTTAGGCTTATCTTCTGGCCCTAACAAGTGATCTGTGCCATACTGGCATGAAAAGCTGTGCAATGGGCTGCCAAATAAATATGTGTAACAGGCTACCAAAGGGATCTGTGCACTGTGCTTCCAAAGGGCAATTGTTGCGTGTGCTACAAGGAGGTTTGAATAATGGGCTGCCAAGGATGACAGTTAAATGGGCTGTTGAGGGGCTACGAGCTATGCCTACAAAGAGGTCTGGGTAGTGGGTTGCCATGGTAATCTTTTTAAAAGTGTGCCTGTGCAATGTGTAGCAAATGGTTCTGTGAAATGTGCAGTCAAGCACATTTTGCAATGTACTGCCATTCGGGTCTTTACCACATTCTGCTTAGGTCAGTGTTGGCTAACCTGTGACACTCCAGGTGTTGTGAAACTACAAGTCCCAGCATGCTTTGCCAATATATAGTAGCTTATTGCTGGAAGGGTATGCTGGGACTTGTAGTTTCACAACATCTGGAGTGTCACAGGTTAGCCAATACTGGCCTAAGTGATCTGAACAATGTGCTGCCAAAGAGACTGAGTAAAAATGTCAGGTTCATTTTAACCGACGGTAAGTGGGTTAAAATTAACAAAATAACTATCCTCTTATACATCTTAAGAGTTACATCAACAGTGAGAAGTTTAGCCTTTGCATGGGAAAGGCTAAACAAGTATAACTGCTTTACTACCTTGATACCTGCTCCGTTAACGCAACTTCAGTAAGACGCTAACAGAACAAAAGCATTCTTAAAAATTGTTCTTAAAATCAAACATTTTTTAATGATTTCATGTTTAAAAATATTTCATTTTTAAAATAAATAAAAAAATGTTTTATTCTTTCTTTATTTAAATTAGATGGAACTGAAACTTAAATATTCCTCTATTCTTCCATTGCAAGCCAGCTCACACAGATGCAAGACTACAAAGAGTAGCTTGGCAATATTTCTTTCATACTTTTAAAATAAAATCAGATTTATCGCCGCAACGGAGTCATTGTTAAAAAAAAAAGATAAAATAAAGCAAAAAAAAAGGCGCTGAGTCAAAACACTTGACCCAAACAGCTGTTAAAGGAGGCTGCAAATCTCCCCAGAAACCACAAAACAAAGAAACAACAGTCAATTATTAAAAAATAAAAATGCTATAAAAATATGAAAAAAATAAAATACTATTTGTGCAAATATTTCTAAAACAGATATTTATTATTTTTTCAGCTTTTTATTGTATTTTTTATTAGTTGACCATAGTGTTGTATCTTTGTTTTGTGCTCTTAAATTGATGTATGGTGATAGATAAATATATCACTTTAAATTTGTAGAGCAAATTGGCTGATCAAATGGACATGTTTATAGCCGACATATTTGGCATTTACTGTATCTCCATTATTGAGTAAGGCTCTCTATATATATTTGGAGATAAAAATGAACAATACTGTGGACCGCATATTATCGATCAGAATATTTTATTTATTTTCCTTCTATAGCATAGTTTCTAACTGTCCCTTATTACTAGGGACTCTCTTAGTTCTAAAAATGTTTCTCTAGAAGTGTACCTATTTTGTCTATATTATAAATTGTAGTAAAATTTTCAGTAACCATTCATATTTATTGAGGTTAAACATTAATGAATTACAATATATTCAAGTTCAATAAACATATCGCAATAGGGATTGCAGTGCACAGAACTCCTCCTAGATTGTGTTGTGCATAATGGACCGGATTCATGTTTAGATGTACAGCATGTCTATTTGCATAGTGTATCATGTGTGATTCAGAACTGAGCATTCCCCGAAATGGACTTTACACCAATGAGTGCAATTGCAGGTAATTAATATCCGCATGCATCTGACACTTATGACGCCTTAAAACTTTACATAGAGCAGGCAAGGGACAGACTAACGTAGGCCACACATGATTTTAGCTGTATCGACATGGCAAGTTTAAATGCTGGATGATAGTGATGACCAACATGGCATTGACTTTGAATTACAAATTACACATATATTTCTCAGTAGCTATCACAGAACAATGTATGCATTTAAGATTTACTATCAAAACTCATTCTATGCACTGTATGCATTGAAGAGTTATTTAGTTACTCAATGTAAAATTATTTATCAAAACAAAGTAATATATAAAATATGGATTAGGCCTATATTTGAAAATATTTTTTGTTAAAATCTATTATATTGTTATCAGTTGTTATTTCAATTTATGAGCAAAGAAAAGTTTTGTGTGATCTAGTGTGAAATTCTTGTACCTGTGCATATACTTCAGTCTATTATGTGTGTCTACATACCTCAAGTACTGTTTGGACAAAATGAATTTCCACCTGTAGTCTAATCAAAGCATATCTTAAGATACGCTTTCATTTGAATATAAGCTTAACTACGTGCATGGTCTTTTTAAAAATGGAAGACTCGTTCGAACTTGAATCAGGCCTAATGAGCCTGGATAACCTGCTCTGGGTCTTTATCCAGTAAAATTATGTTAAAATGGGGGTAACTATGCTACTACAATTAAATTGTTAAACAAATTTAATCAGATTACATCTGGGTAACACTAACTTTTAATACTAGTTAAGTCAGCAATAGGTTATTGCTTTAAAAATACATAGTGATGGATTTGTGTTTTTATCTTCATATCTCTGGAAGTTAAAGACAATTATTTGTCAATTACAGTGGTTGAATTAATTATGTTCTGCTGCTGACATTTTTTGTTATTTATAACGTAACTAGAAATATCGTCAGTGGCAGAAACCTGGTAACAATAATTACACTGCACCAATCACCTTTCATAATTATCATGAAATATGGACTCTTCACTTTGTACTGATTAGTCTCCCAGGCTGAAACATTGCAGTGAATGAAAAATAAGTACTTTTGAGTTGTTTGCTGGTTATCATTTTTTTTTCATCATGTTTTTTGTTAAAATGCCCTAGGTTGGTGTACTGTTGTTTAAAAATAATTGAAGACTTTGCAGCTCTCTGTGAATTTTATTTTGTATTACTATAATGGAGCACAGCAGAATGTGAACTGAATAGGACAATGTTATACAAAAATGTGAAATGGAATTCATTTTTGCATAGCCCTCGTAACAGAATTGTCTGAGCTGAAGAGCAGTTTTAAGTGGTAACGTGTTTGTATGTTGAATTGCTGAGGAAATGTTCAGTTCTATAAGGCAGCTCATTATTGCAGGAAATGAAAGCTTACTAGAATTTCTACTGCAATTTGTCCACGCTTTTCAAGCAAATTCATGCTTTTATTTTTGTGTTAGAAGTATTTGGTTATTTGAGAAAAAAAAAAACAATACACTTAGAAATGCTTATATAAAAAAGAATACTGTGATTTAGGAGCTGTGGTGGAGAATTTTCGATGAAGTCATTTTGTAGGCTTTTTTTACAGAAATGTAACAAAAAATATGTAAAAATCATGTTTATGGCACATTTGCCATTGTACTCTACGAAGGGCTATTTTAAAGTATTGTTCTTGAGGAATATTTACAATAGACAAGTGCAGTGCACTTCAAAAAGACAAGTGTCATCCTAGTGCTTTCATACTCTGCAAACATTTGTGTGCACTGAAAAATAATTCTAAAAATGGATTAAATTGTGTTACAAGTAACATTAATGAGACTTAACCCATTTTTTATCCCATCAGTATTTGTCTCAAATGTAGGAGGCCACTGACTTAGATTCCACGTTAGTTGCTATTTGACTCAACAGAATTCTAAGTTTCATCTGATAGCCACAGTTTATAACTTCTGCTAGCCAGGAGACACCTGTCTGAAATGTCAATATAAATAAAGATCAGCAGAACTGTTGTGTCTCCTGAATTTTTCATGAACGCCCCACATTTTTTCCCTGGTCTCAAGAGTGTCTTCCCCAATCTCCTACAATTTTTTTTGAGACATTGGAGGTGGGGGGGGGGGGGGAGGGGGACAATGATTAAATGCAGACTTTCCTGAAAACACACAAAGGACATTTCAGACGAGTCTCCATGCAGAATGCTATAATTTGCGAAGATACAACAGAGTGACATGGACATTTCTAAGTTTAAAGCGGCAACTCTAACATTTAATCTAACCCTTACATTAAATGGTAGAGTTGCTAGGTCCTTT
This sequence comes from Mixophyes fleayi, assembly GCF_038048845.1. Lineage (NCBI taxonomy): Eukaryota > Metazoa > Chordata > Amphibia > Anura > Limnodynastidae > Mixophyes > Mixophyes fleayi. Next base: position 237,338,109 of record NC_134402.1, read on the forward strand.
CATTGCTGCTTTAAATTTAGAAATGTTCATGTTGCTCTATTTGATGGTGTACAACTCAAGTGTCAGCTTACTGTATCTTCCTAAGACTAGTCTCCATGCAGAGAATGTTCTTTGTGTGTTTTCATGTTTTCAAGTCGCATTTAATCATTGTCACTCTTCTACTAATCGAAAATTTCTTTGTCTATATAGTCAATAGCGGAACAACGTACCCAACCCTTATAAAATAGGCCTGTGTGTCTTTTTTTTCATCAAGCACATTGTAAAGCAATTCCCAGGGGTCACCATATATGTGCCCTATGCAGAAATACAAACATAAAACATATGTACTTGAAGGTGTGATCTTCATGTAGAATTTGTGATAGTTATCAGGTTGGTGCTTGTTGTATATAATTTTTTATATATATAACTGTGTTGCAAAGGAAAAGCACATTTTTCCCGATAGATTACGCATCATAGTACATTTTACAAACTCATTGAAATTCACTGTAGACTTGTTATATTTTTTCTAATGAAAAAGAACACAAAAACTTTCAATAATTTAAACCTAAGACAGAAAGAGTAAATTCCATCGCAAAGATTATGGGGAATATCCTCAATTATAAATTGTTTCCAGATTCCTCTGGTATGTTTCATGAGGGGTGCTACCAATGAACTGACATTTATGAGCAAAAGAGAGGATAGACTAGACGTCCATTAATTTGGTGCACTCAATACCTCAAATACGAAATGAAATGAAAATGTAGAACATCAATAAATTAAAATATAACTTTTATTGTTGTTGTTAAAATATTGATAAAATTAGCGAAATATGAAGTGAAATTAAGTGTGTATTTAAAACCACTGGGTGGTCCGCTACTACACTCCTATATAACCAAATAGATACATAGTAGTCATTTTCTAATTCCTTTTCTTAGGATACTTATAGAGGTACTTTAGGCAGTAAGAGTGATCTAATATTCACTGCTGATGAGGGGGTATATAATGTGGCTTGCTAGCTAGCTCCACTCTATAGTGGTCCCCCCCCATTATTGGTCTGGATATAAATAGAAAGACTATCTTTGTAGTAACAGTTACCCTCTATTTGAGTCTAAATCTTCCTAAGTATCACCAGTTTCTGTCTAGTATTCCTCTCTAGTGAACTGTAATAATAGTATCATATAATATTGTAAATATAAATTGAGTGGAGTGTGCAACCAGCAAAACTGCCGATGCGCATTTCGCTAAGATTTTTCAAGGACATGTGACAGGTCTTTTATACTGTAAAGAACACACCTCCTTATGATGTTCCAAGTTTAATCAGTCAGGGGATGCGTGGGTGTAATTGATGAACATAGTATTGAGTCAATGGCGGTCTAGTATGTATTTAGTCCTGCCTACTTAGTTTTGATCAATTTGATCAATTAAGGGATGCGTAGGTGTAGTTGTGTGACATGATGTTATGCCAATAGTGGTCTACTATATATATATATATATATATATATATATAGTCCCGCCTGCTCAGTTATTAATATTGTTCAAATTACATTTTAATATTAATGACCAAGCCTGAGTCAATCTGGAGAGACGTGGGTGTGTTTAATAGACACTATATTGTGCCAATGGTAGTCTTACACGTATTTTGTCCCGTCTGTTCGGCTGTTCTTATTGGTCAGATTGCGATCATGTGTTATTAAACAAGCCCCATTCACCCCTTACCTATGATCAGAATTTTACTGACACTTACAGTTACAAGGTTTGATGTCTCATATCGTAACCCGAATTCTGTTATAATGTACACTTGTTCAACGGAGATTACTTCATTTACCTACTAAATTGTTATGCTTACCAAGACGCATCTCCATAGTAACTTTGCAATTTTAATTGATCGTAGAGAAAGTGGGTATGTTTGATAGACACAGTTTTATATCAATAGCGATTCATCGCATATTTAATTCCACCTACTTGAATGTTCCTATTAAAGAGGTTACAAATTTTAGTAATGAATGCCTTTCAAACTTTCATTGTGATATAGTCATTTTTATAATTAGATATTATTTATTGTATATCCTAATGCCCTTGAGGTATGACTTGTTGATTTTAAATGTGAGTCAATTGTGTTGATAATTGCATATTATTTGATATGCATTAAAAAGTTGATGTGTGTAATAGACTTTTTGTCCCACTTGCAGATCTTTAAGTCGACCTATACTTTGTATTTTGAAATATTCACTTAGTAACCTATACATTATATGGGTGTTATGTTATTATAACAAGAAGGAAATGCCCTTCCCAAATAAAATAGTTTAACCAATCCTAGATAATCTTCATATGTAAGAATAGATATTTTAAGTTATAGTTTATATGTGTTAATATAAATTTGTCAACCTGTAACTTGTCATTTGTCAGTATAAATTATTTAGGTCTATCATATTCCTAACTGTATATTAATCTTGGTATTAAATGGTGATTTAAATTATTATTTATGAGTCAGTGTCTCTATATGATAATGACTATAAGGTATCCATGGGTTGGATAGAAATAAATATAAATATCTAAAATGTGAGAGTGTGTAACAGTGCCAAAAATATTAATCAATAATAAAAATAAAAATAATTATAACAAGGAAGAAAAAATTCAGTGAAGTTCTGTATATAAAAGTGAAATAATATGGTAATATGGTGAAGGTGACGATAATAGAAATACTAATTAAACTGTATATGTTGTATATTAATTATATTAGTAGGGAATACCAAACCAATAATTTTAGGTAATATATGTGATACCTGTAATCATATAATGTGATTCCAGGAGAATGTAAAGGTATTCGTTGTGAATAATTAGTTATATTTGCAATCTCAAAGTAATTGTATTAAGTAGTCTTTTTCATTCAAAATGATCAGAGGTACACCATGTAGTTATTGTTTTCATTAAGACCAGTTGGATATGTTGTATTCATAAGGAAGATCATTCTAGTCTCCTTCCTCAACAGTTCTTGTTTGATATCCCCCCCTCCTAGATATCCAAGGTTACTTTCTCCGTCCCATAGTCCGTGAGGTATATAGGATTACAGTTATGTTTTTTTAAGAAATGTTTGGCAACTGTGGTTAGTGTTTTAAATTTCTTAACATCTTGTTCCGCATTACAGATATTTCCAACATGTTCTAATATTCTTTATTTTAATGTCCTGCTGCTCATTCCAACATATTGTAGATCACAGGTGCAGGTGAGACAATATATGACTCCTTGGGTGTCACAATTAATAAAATTGTTAATAGTATGTTTTTTGTTGTATTTATCCTTGAAATATTTCATCTTTCTCATGAATTTACACCCCTTACATCTTTCACAAGGGAAGAATCCAATAGTTTTATGTTCAATTCCCATGGTCTTCTCTTGGAAGTGGATGTGCACAAGCAGGTCTCCTAATTTTTTTTTTTTTATCCAGACCACTAATGGGGAGGATTTGATAGGACCACTATACAGTGGAGCTAGCTAGCAAGCCACATTATATACCCACTGGTCAGCAGTGAATATTAGATCACTCTTACTGCCTAAAGTACCTCTATAAATATCCTAAGAAAAGGAATTAGAAAATGACTATTATGTATCTATTTGGTTGTATAGGAGTGTATTAGCGGAGCATCCAGTGGTTTTAAATACACACTTCATTTCACTTTATATTTCGCTAATTTTATCAATATTTTAACAACAACAATAAGTTTTATTTTAATTTATTGATGTTCTACAAGTTATTATATTCATTTTGTATCTGGGGGATTGAGTGCACCAAATTAATGAGTATCTAGTCTATACTCTCTTTTGCTCAATAATTTAAACCTGTCATGTAATGTCCTTTATTTATATTAGCCATTATTCGCATAGAAGCCCAGAATTTCCCTTCGACTTGTCTTGTTCACAAAGTTCACTAGCTTCTCTGATCTAATTGCATTTATGTATGAATGGTCTTTGTAGTTCCAGGAACCTTGTGCTTCCTCGGGCACAAAATAAAAATATTTCAGTTCTGATATGTCACTGCTAGTTATGGTCAAAATCTGGAAATACAAAGTTGTTTTCTCTCTATAAGCTTGTGAGAAGGCAGAAGGAGCAAAATTACCTGTCCTTTTTCATCTGTATAAAAACATTCACTATCTAATTTGTTTTTCTTTCTGCTGAGACCTTCCATACTGTTCACTGGTATGCTGTTAAGATTCAAAGATGGATTTAGAGTTCATTAAGTCGCAGACAGGCTCAACCATCCAGGAAATTATATTTTATATTGTGTTCATACTGCATAAAGTCCCATTGAATACTATCAAAGGTGTTCTCTGAAATTCAGAAATGAATAGTAATTATTATATGTAGTTAGAGAATTACATAAATAACAGACCTTACAAAATGACCCCCCTGGTACAAAATGTATTGTTCCAAAACTTCCTACTTAGAGTACTATTGCAGTTACCTTTTTGAATTAATTTATTGATGTGAAGTGTGTTATTTAATATCAATTAATTAATTCAGCAAGGGTAAATGCAATAGTCAATTAAGGTGAAAATGGAGGTTTTAATATAATATATATTGTAAATGAATATTGGTTACTGTCATAGAAGACAAATGTTTGGACCAAGAATATTGCATAGCCTTACCTTTACTAATGGGAAACCAAACGACAAGGGTGTTGTTAGTATGTATTGTGCATCTATGGGAATCTGAGGTGGAGTACTAAGAGCGAAGGATGGGCAGATCACCTGATCAACTAAAAAAGGAAAACCCCTGTTTAAATCTAAGAGCGAGGATTAATCAGGGACTTTCACTTCCAAAGAGAAAGTAAGCAGGGAAGAATCATATGTAAGCAGAATGGTGATCAGTCCATAGTTAGTTGTGCTTATAGGGACTCATTCTTTAAGGCACGCAAAATGAAGGTGTTATTCATTTTTTGTAAAACGAACATAAATCAGGCATATGCACATCCGTATTCAGAGAGAAGTGGGTCTAAAGAAATGTCTCCTGTTGCATTCAAGTCTAGGTACGCTCTGCCTATAGGGCACTTGCCGTATTGAGATAGACACAATACACTGCAGGATATGTATAATACATATGTGTAATATAAAGTCCCAGGAGAACACACAGAAAAAAAATTAAAAGTATTCACTTATTGTTGCTGTTATATTTATTAAGGAAAAATAAACATGAATTTGTTTTTTTTCTCAATATTATCGTCACCTTCCTCATAAAATACATTTATCATGATGTTACTGAGGTCTACTGTACATACAATGCATTTTTTAATTTGGTCCTGATTGCAAACACATGTTCTAGCATGCATAAGCAACAGTCATCATAATCACTTCGTATTTACACCTGTCCTGTAGCTGGTGCAAGTGATACAAAAGAAAAACACATACTTTAGAGATGCCAAAAGCTTGAATCAGACATTGCTGCGTACGCTCGAGCTTGGCATGTCCTTAGTGCACATTGACGACATACAAACCATTTGGATCTACTTAAAAGTCATCTTTAATCCTAAAGGACTGTGATATATTAAACCCTAAGCTCAGGGCCATCTTAACAACATTATGGGCCCCCGGGCAAAGCAGTGCACCGGGGCCCCTAGATATAGATATATAGATGGATACAGATACAGATATAGATATATAGAGATAGATAGATGTACTTGCTCAGTGACCCTTGATGGTTTTTTTGCAGGTTTTTTCTTTTGCAGGATTATTTATTCTCATTAAGAGCTGTGCCTATGGGGCCCCCTTGCCCGTGGAGCCCACGGGCAGCTGCCCATCATGCCCAATGGAAAAGATGGCCCTGCCTAAGCTAAAATATTACCTAGAGTATGAATAAGTTGTCACTATATGCAGGCAGATATTTTTTAGACCCATTTTACTTTACATCAAGATGTATTTATTTTGTTGTGTTTATAGGCAGCCACACATTTCTACTGGATTTTGAGTAAAACGTGTTAAATCAATATGATTTGTGAAAGTCAAAAAATTGGATGAAGTAAACCAAATTGATTAATATTTATTTACTGTGCGATTGTGATTAATACGCTACGTGTTATGATGCAATCGCACGGGTTCATAACACACACATTTACATTCGCACTTACACTTGTAAATAATACACATTTATTAAGATACCAATCCACATTTATTAATTAAATGTATTAGATTGTTTATTTATGCATAGATAATACTATAGTAAAGGCATTTATGGTTCAGATCTTGTAAAAGGTAAAGAGTTTGGTCTCATATTAAAGCTTATTTCACTGGCATTAACCCGGTTTGGATGAGTAGTGATCGCATCTAGTGGTCGCAAGATATAATCAATATGAGATTAATACTCAAAAGTACTTTGTGTGTGGGTCAGTTTCAACTGGTTATCCAGAGGGAAGACACTAGACAACAATTGGGGCATTGGAGAAAGTTGTCCTTCACCCGTTGAAAGGGTCAAATGACCTGACCTATGACCAGTAGGCAACTATAATATCATTAACCCTGGACCAATGAAGACCTCACTAAGTGTTATCTGTATACATAGTGACATAATCAGTGTTTTTTTCTATACTGAAGCTACATATAAGCATGCTGGCTCATTGTTCTGTCTCTCTGATCCTAACTACATGTGTTTTTTTATACTTTCCTGCTTTATTGTAACATCTTTAATGCGTAATAATGGTTTGCTGTAAATCCAGAAATATTTTGCAATTAAATATCTTTGTGCATTGGAAGCACAACAATCGCATTGGAGAATTGACTAATAGATTGTTTTTTAAAAGATTGTTTTTTATCATCAGATCATTGTATTTTATTATGACAAAATATTTTTTCTATAATACAAAAGATACAAAACTAAGTTTGTATATTGAATAAAATGCCTTTCCTTTAGACAGTGTCTTTCTGTCTTAAGCTACTTTGAATATTAATTAAATCTTATGTATAACTTGAAAAAACCTGTAAGTGAAAACTGGATTTGTACATATATTTAGTTTCAACACAGCCTTTTGTTGTATTCACAAGTCATATGTGAACACAGTAATAAATAGGTTTCCACACTGAGACAACACACAATGATTATGGGAACCAGGCCCTGATTAAAATTCTGAACTAGACTGGAGTCAATATCTTAATAAGATAAGTGTTAAGTAAAAGGTTTAGGGCCTGAGTCATGAGCGCATCATGCATTTGTTTTAAATTGCTCATAACTCGGCTTTGCATACTCCCGAAGTCACAAGCAACGGATCTCTAGCTACGTGTGGTAGGGCAGGCACTCTACGGGACATAAGAATAAAAAGTACATATTCAACGGGTGTCATCACAGACCCATTTCATCCAGAGATACAGAACTTATTGCATCTTCTAATTAACTTCTGTGGGAAACATCATATAAATATTGAAATTACTTAAGAATATGTGTGAACTGATCCCATTGTTTATATAGTATAAAACTCCAGTCTGACTATGGTTTTAGGGTCCAGTAATAAAACTCTGGGCTAGCGTTAGCTGTGCTGAGTAATTAAATTTTAAACTAATGGTTTATTAATAAATTTAATTTCACTTTAAGCTACTGGATCCGACAATCAATTATTTTCACATTAATAAGTGTTAGAGAAAGTAATTTACATAGAACAAAATTGCTGCTACATAGGACAAAAGCACATTTGAACTTGCTTGCACTCAGATTTGTACAACTGTGCTTACATTTCCGGCTGCGGCACATGTGTTTATGGAGAAATAGGGACATGTTTGCAGAGTAAAAGACATTTTGTACAGCAAAGGAGAGAAGTTGGGTTAAATGAAGGCACTCCTATTAAAGTTCTGAATAGGTGCACCAGTGCTTGTGTGATTTCTATTAAGTTGTCTAGCAGTTGTGTCATTTATAGCTGCTGATTTTCATGCTCTTCTGCACAAAGACTCTTCTGAAAGGAAAATACAGATTAAACAACAATTCAACTTGACAATCAAGAAATAAGGGATTGGATGGGCGGCAAGAGGAAGTAACCAGCCTATGCATATGCTCATAAAACCTCCCCAGCTCAGGCTGTCCCTTGTAACCTTTACTGATTGGTTAACAAACCCTGCATTACTGACTCTTGCAGGGCACAAAGTTCCTCTTTCTTTTACCCCAATCTGGACTCTTATATGCCATCGGGCCAATTACCTGCCCTCTGCAATCTTAAGCCATCTAGCGGTTGATTTAACATCAACTGTTAAATAAATGCCCTCATCTTAGAGTAGTCTTACCTAAGAAATAAAGACAAGTGAGGCTTGTCTTTATTTCTTTATTCACCACCACTTTAAATTAAAGTGGTGGTGAAAATAAAAGCAGAGCCAATCAGCTACGAGCCATTGCTACACAAAATTGTGGTAACCAAAAAATGTACTCTGACACTTCTAGACAGCGGAGCCCCACTCTCCATAATTTGGCTCAGCTGGGACCTACCTGAAAAAGTGGTGCCCCATAACTCCCCAAGGGATTTTGTTACTAATTATGAACCTCCCTTTTAAGGGAGATTTCCCCAACACCACCTGATTGTGTCATTTATGGCTGCTGATTGTCATGCTTTTCTACCATAGGAAATGATGCCTGCCACCACTCTGACCACTCAAAGCCAAACAAGACCCTTAAATAACTGCTCCATAAAACAAAAACCATCAGGTCTATACAAGTGGTTGCACGTAAATTTAATCCTGTGCTGAACCACTACCGACCATGCTTCCCCCGATTAAAAACTTTCCAATGGTCAGGGTCACTTAGAACTGTTAACCTAGCATCCCAAACATGAATTCATCGATAGAGGTTTTCACCTATAGCAGCTGCCTTTCCTGTAGATCTTGTTTTGCTTGCAGGTACTCAGATTCCCCCAGGACTTAACTCTTAGGTAGTAGGAGATTATGTTTGGAGACTATAGCGCAGGTAGTAGGAGGGATAATTTGAGAATCTGAGACAGGTTTCGGGTAAGTGTGCCAGGCTTCGGGTAGCAGAACCAAAGCCCGGCACACTTACCCGACCGCCGGCGGCTCCCCTGCGCTCCTCCAGCTGGTCGCCATTCTCCATTGCGCATACCCGATTTCTGTTAAATCCTCTGCTCCTCATTCATTGACTCCCAGTCCAGCTTCTCCTATATATGGCATCTCTTCTCTATGTCCTGTGCCTGTTCTTTGGGTTACCTATGCTGCTGAAACTAGACATGGATCACTGTTATCTACTCTGCAAATACAGACTATTGCATCTCCACCATTCCAGTGGTATCTACTATGAAATCTGCAGACTATTGCATCTCCACCAATCCAGTTATAGCAACTCTGCAATCCGCAGACTCTTGGACTTCCACCAATCCAGTGGTATCTATCCTGCCATCTGCAGACTATCGTACCTTTAGTGGCATCTATCCTGCAACTTGCTGACAGCCACCTCAGTATCCCTTGTGTTCCTCTGCTAGTGTTTTCCCTGCAGGTCTTGCCAAGTACTCCCCAAGAGGGCCACAACCTGCGTAATAGAGGCAGTCTAAACTTCCTGGCATGGGTCACTGGCGAAGACCATCTGCTACGTTAGACTACGCACCTCAGCAAGGAGTAGAATCAAACTTGGCAGACCAGGATTCAATTATTCCAGGTACCATGACACAGGTCTAGGAACAGTCCAAAGTTCAAGGGTCCATAGCAAGCAGAGAAAGCAAGGACAGACCAAAGGTTGGGGCAGGTAGCAGGCAAGTAGGATCCAAATTCCAGGCAGAGGTCAGGGGCTATCAGCAAAGAAGCAGGGTCCAGAAACAAACCGAGGTCACAACAAATATCAGTCCAATTTAGCAGGGCTCTGACTGGAAGTGACGTCCTGGCTGCCTGGGCAACAGCCAGGATGCGAGGAGACACAGGCAGGCCGTTCAATGAAAAACTCATAGAACATAGGATATCGAATAAGTTCTACCAAGAATAGTAAGCATTTGGAACGACTCTATAAAACCATACACTTTAATAAACACCATTTAATTATAAACACAGTGATAATGATCATCCATAAATTAAATATTAAGATAATATAACACATAAATTAATAAATGCTATAACCATATGCAACATGAATATACAAAAAACAATCTTATGATGATAATGTCTGTATATATCTAATTGCAGTATATAAATCTTAAATCTTGTTAATCAATATTGACATACATATGTCTGCAGACTTAGGAATGTTATAAGAGGACCGTGAGACATCCACACTCATAATCAAGGTAAGTGTATCCAATGCGTATCCAATTTCACCAAGTAACTACTTAAATAATACACAGAGTCTTAGAGAAATACTTTTCAATTCCGATTGTAAGTTAGTGCTAAATGATGGATACACTGAAAATGGCAAGTGTGTTGATAATGAAATACTTTTCAATTCTGATTTCAAGTTAATGCTGAGTGATGAATTAAATAGCAAGCATGTTGATGGTCATATAAAAATGTATTTTCAGAGTTAAATTGGCTAAGGATAATAGTCAATACATACTACTTGGTAGCGATGAAATAAATGCCTCCATCTTTACAGTCATCGGGTGGTGAAAGTGTCAGGTGAGCTGCTTCCTATATTGGTGTTTTTTAATGATTTTCTGTCACGAGCCGCGGCGGTACTCACAGCCGCCGCGGCTCGCTTCCTGTCTGCCCCAGCGTCCCGGCCGTCACCATGACGACCGGGACGTCACTTCCCTTGCAACGCCGACCGTTGTCAAGACAACGGCTGGACGCCTCACAGTATAGCGCTGCGTCCCGGCAACAGGGGACAGCCGGGCGCATGTGCAAGGTTATGTAATAGCCTGGAGGCTATTTAGGTGTTGATTTAATTAATTAACAGGGGGCCTGTGTGTGGTTACAGAGCTAGGCTCTGATTGGTCTAACCATGTACTTAATGCAGTGAGTTCTGCAGCCTCACTGCCGGTTATAGTTTCTGTTCCAGTCTGCTGACCTGCTCTGTGCCTTGTTCCTGTGTCTTGGAAATTCTATTGACTACCCGTGTATGACCCCTTGCCTGGTTTTGGACCCTGCCTGTGTTTCTCGTGACCCTGACCTCTGGCTTGTATACTGACCATCCTGTCTGCTCGTGACCCCTGACCCCGGCTTGTTTATCGGATCTGCTATCTGCTGCCTGCCCTTGACCTCTGCTTGGAATCCACTCCGCTTACCTGGGTTCTCCCCAGCCGGTACGCACTTCACGACCCTCTGTCAGTCTGCAACCCAGTCTGTCCCCACCATTAGGGGCTCGAGTGAACACCTGATTGGCAGAGTAGACTCCGGGTTGTGTCGTGTCGGCTGGAGGGGTTCCTAACATTATAACCGGCCTAAAAACAGATGTTCCGGAGACGAAGTTGGGATGGATGAAAGCGGAACCCAATTGTCTCCTTTTCAAGCCCTGGCAAGTCATGTGGAAACCCTGTACCAGTTGGTCCGGGGATTGTCCCAGCGTTTGTCCGTCCAAGAGGAGGACCACCGGACTACACTAGCCATATCCGGTTCCACCAATGAACCCAAGTTGAATTTGCCGGACCGGTTCTCCGGAACCAGGGCCCTGTTCCGTAATTTTAAAGAAAGCTGCAAGCTCTATTTTCGGCTGAAACCTCGGTCTTCTGGTTCGGAAGAGCAGAAAATTGGAATAGTCATCTCCCTCCTGCAGGGTGACCCCCAGTCCTGGGCCTTCACCCTACCGCAGTCGAGTCCTGTCATGCAATCGTTGGAAACGTTCTTTAATGCACTAGGCCTCCTTTATGATGATCCAGATCGAGTTGCCTCTGCTGAGGCTCATCTACGGGCCTTAAAGCAAGCTCAACGTTCTGCAGAAGAATACTGCGCTGAATTCCGCAGATGGTCGTCTGACAGTGAGTGGAACGATCCAGCGTTATGCAGCCAGTTTCGCCTAGGACTGTCAGAGGAGATTAAGGATTCACTTGTGCAGTATCCTTCCCACACCTCATTGGAGAGCCTTATGCAGCTTGCTATTAAAATTGACAGGAGAATCAAGGAGAGGAGGACTGAGAAAAAGGCATCTTCTTTTTCATCTGCATTTATTCCGGCCTCCACGGCTGTTGAGAAGCCTACGCACCCGGGGGCGTTTCATCTCCCTCCTGAGGAAAGAGACAAGAGACGGTCACAAGGTCTATGTCTTTATTGTGGCAATAAAGGACACTTCTCCTGCTCCTGTCCATATAAACCTGAAAAAAGAGCATGTCTGGAAAAGGTTCACTTAGGCTTCCAAATTGTTTCCCAAAAGAATGCTGTCCTTATTCCCGCACAACTCGCTTTCGGTGCCAGTTCCGTGGCCCTGTCGGCCTTCATTGATAGTGGAGCTGCAGGCAACTTCCTCGACATCGGGTTTGCCCATTCTGCTGGGAATCCTATGGTGAAGCTTCGTTCTGCAATTACAGTTTGGGGCCTAGATGGGAGTCCATTGCCTGGAGGTAAAATCGTTTTTGAGACCCCATCACTACAACTGAACATAGGAGCTCTCCATTCCGAGGCAATAACCCTCTTCCTCATCGACTGTCCGTCAGTCCCGCTGATTCTGGGCCATCCGTGGCTTTCCCGTCATAATCCCGTCGTGGATTGGGCAAAAGGTGAAATTGTCCAGTGGAGCTCGTTTTGTACACAGTCCTGCTTGACTCTGCCTCTGCGTGTTATCCAGTCCATTCCGGAGCAACTTCCCTCACAATATCATGAGTACTGGGATGTGTTCTCCAAAAAGGCTGCAGACACTTTACCACCTCATCGAGACTTCGACTTTGCTATTGACCTGATTCCTGGTTCCAAGTTACCTAAGGGGCGCTTGTATTCTCTCTCTGGTCCTGAGACCAAGGCCATGCAAGCTTATATTGAGGAAAATCTTGAGAAGGGGTTTGTCAGGCCATCCAAATCTCCTGTAGGTGCCGGATGCTTCTTTGTCTCTAAGAAGGATGGTGGATTGCGGCCCTGCATTTACTACTGGGGCCTTAATTTAATTATAGTCAAGAACATCTACCCTCTCCCTCTCATCTCAGTCTTATTCGATCAGTTAAGAGGTGCCACCGTCTTCACCAAGATCGATCTCCGTGGAGCATACAACCTCATCCGCATCCGAGAGGGAGATGAGTGGAAGACGGCATTTAATACACACTCCGGCCACTACGAGTATCTGGTCATGCCGTTTGGCCTCAGTAATGCACCTGCTGTATTTCAAGACCTGATTAATGAAGTTCTCCATGAATTCCTTGACCACTTCCTGGTTGTCTATTTGGACGACATCCTGATATACTCTCAGTCGCTGTCCTTGCATCGGACTCATGTTAAGCAGGTTCTCCAAATACTTACAGACCACCATCTCTTCGCCAAGTTGGAGAAATGCGAATTTGAGGTACAGAAGGTGTCATTTTTGGGATACATCATCTCTCCGGCTGGCTTCTCCATGGACCTAACTAAAGTCCAAGCCATTCTGGACTGGGTACAACCCAACAACCTCAAGGCCGTGCAGAGGTTGTTGGGCTTCGCAAATTATTATAGAAGGTTCATCCACAGTTTTTCTGATAAAGTGGCTCCTATAGTCGCCCTTACCCGGAAAGGGATGGATTCCACTAATCCACCATGACGACCGGGACGTCACTTCCCTTGCAACGCCGACCGCTGTCAAGACAACGGCCGGACGCCTCACAGTATAGCGCTGCATCCCGGCAACAGGGGACAGCCGGGCGCATGCGCAAGGTTATGTAATAGCCTGGAGGCTATTTAGGTGTTTATTTATTTAATTAACAGGGACCTGTGTGTGGTTACAGAGCTAGGCTCTGATTGGTCTAACCATGTACTTAAGCATTCCAGAGATACGTCCTACAGCTTCAGATCTCAGAAGTATCTGGAAGAAAGTTCAGTGCGCTTTAAAACGAGCCTCATTTTTCTCTAAAAAATTTTCAGACCGCCACCGTACCACCTGCTCATTCAAAGTGGGCCAGAAAGTGTGGCTTTCGACACGGAATGTTAGGCTTAGACAGCCTTGTAAGAAACTGGGGCCTAAATTCATTGGTCCGTTCCTGATCATCAAGCAGATTAATCCGGTAGCTTTCAGATTAAAGATTCCTGGTTCACTGAGGATCCCCAACACTTTTCACTGTTCTCTATTTAAGCCGGTGCTATACCCGAACCAATCTCAGCCTCCAAATTTGCCTGTGAGAAATATGAATAAACCACCTAAATACATTATCCAGAGGATTCTTGACTCTAAAAAGGTGCAGGGATAAGGTGCACTTCCTAGTGCAGTGGAAGAATCGCGGATTAGAGGAGCGGTCCTGGGTCCCGCGAAGACGACTGCACGCTTCAAAGCATTTGAAGGAATTTTTAAAGAAATTCCCTGGGAAACCTGGATGTCGGGGTCCCTCGACCCCTCCTCAAGGGGGGGGTACTGTCACGAGCCGCGGCGGCTGTTGCTTCCTGTCTGCCCCAGCATCCCGGCCGTCACCATGACGACCGGGACGTCACTTCCCTTGCAACGCCGACCGTTGTCAAGATAACGGCCGGACGCCTCACAGTATAGCGCTGCGTCCCGGCAACAGGGGACAGCCGGGCGCATGCGCAAGGTTATGTAATAGCCTGGAGGCTATTTAGGTGTTTATTTATTTAATTAACAGGGGGCCTGTGTGTGGTTACAGAGCTAGGCTCTAATTGGTCTAACCATGTACTTAAGGCAGTGAGGTCTGCAGCCTCACTGCCGGTTATAGCTTCTGTTCCAGTCTGCTGACCTGCTCTGTGCCTTGTTCCTGTGTCTTGGAAATTCTATTGACTACCCGTGTATGACCCCTTGCCTGGTTTTGGACCCTGCCTGTGTTTCTCGTGACCCTGACCTCTGGCTTGTATACCGACCATCCTGTCTGCTCGTGACCCCTGACCTCAGCTTGTTTATCGGATCTGCTATCTGCTGCCTGCCCTTGACCTCTGCTTGGAATCCACTCCGCTTACCTGGGTTCTCCCCAGCCGGTACGCACTTCACGACCCTCTGTCAGTCTGCAGCCAAGTCTGTCCCAACCATCAGGGGCTCCAGTGAACACCTGATTGGCAGAGTAGACTCCGGGTTGTGTCGTGTCGGCTGGAGGGGTTCCTAACAACTTCAAGTAGAAGTAGATTTTCCTTATGCCACGGTCGGTGCTGATTAGAAAGCATGAGCCTCAGACTTTCTTAAAGACTCTGACTGAATATCAATATTACTGCTTAATATAGATGGTGCAATCAGTCACTAATTATTTGAATTTGAGTCCTCACATATTGGGTAACAAAGTCTCAACCTAGGAATACTAAAATCTAATTCAGACATACTAGCTATATTATAAGTAACATTTTAACAGCAATATAAGTATTGATTTTAACCGCAGTTACAATTATAATTTTCATTAAATATATTATCATTAATTATAAGCAATAAAAATGTTATAAAAATATGTTTTATGTATTATGCTGCATATAAAAAATAAATAATAATCATAAAAGATACTATATAACTCTAAATTTCTTCAAATGTACAGTTTTGTAATACAAATAATTACCCACATTAACAGGTTTATTGTAATTCTTAGAGATAATTCTATTACCCTGAATTGATAGAGTAACATCCAAAAAATTCACCTCTTGTAAATCAAAAGAATGTGTAAAATTGAAATTAAATGTGTTTATTTTGAGAAAAGAAACCAATTGAAGTGCCAAATCAAAACCCCTTTTCCAAACAATAAATACATCTTATATATAGTGGCTATAGTATACCAGGTTCGTCCCGAAAGGGCCATTCCAACGGAGTTGATCCTCTAGTTGGCCCATATAAATGTTGACAAATAATAGGTAGTGTCAAACATAAAAAAATTAAGAGTCAGAACAAATAATACAGTTCAAAATAAATGAACAGTTTGGCATTGAGATTGTCACATCGTCAATAAGTATTTGTCGAAACGCTTCAATTCCCTTTTTATGTGGGATGTTAGTATATAATACCTGTGCATCCAACGTGAGAAATCCATATCCCGGTTCCGATGTTAGTGAATCTAGTAGTAACAGAAGCGATGTAGTGTCACGACTATATGATTTCAATGCCAAAACATGTGACTGTAAAGAGTGAACAACATAAAACGATAAATTAGAAGTAATAGAACCAAAACCAGAAATTATAGGTCTCCCCGGTGGATTAATCAGTGATTTGTGAATTTTAGGTAAAAAAATAAAAAAAAACAGGTGTAACAGGGTGCTCAGTTAAAAGAAAATAAAAACTCATCTTTGGATATCAACCAGGACGGCCTGTAAAAGAACTTTTTTTTTTTTTTCTATTTTAAACTTCTTATAAAAAGATATATCATCTAATTGTCTTAGAGATTAATTTACATAGTATGATGTATCCATTAAACTACTCCCCTTCCTTTGTCAGCTGGTGTTATAGTCAAAGCTGTGTTTGATTGGAGCTGTTTTAGTGCAATTTTTTCACCTTTTAAGAAATTTTGGTACCCCAGATTCTTCTGGGGTTGTTTATCACAAATTGTTTGAAAATCCTTAAGTCTCTCTTTATAAGAACATTGAATAGCTGGACTAATTGAATTAACTGGATAAAAGCTGGAACTCTTCTTGAACTTTGATCTAAATATACTCTCCTCAGATTTATTCCCATGAATAATGTCAATATGGGAGGAATGGAGACTACTAGAAATTGGCAAACAATAGTTCTCTTCCCAAAGTGACTACAAAATATCCAAACTAGTTTTAACCTCCTGTAAAAGGGTAGCTATTTTGGAGGCTACTTACTGTGCTAATCTGAAAGCACGAATGTCCAATGATGTGGCAAATATACTATTAATGCTAATATCATAATAACTATTTAATGAACTACCTTCATTATCACACAAGGTTAATTCCAATTTGAACATAGTTCTTAGAAACACAATTCAATTTCAATGTCTGCTCTATTTACTTTGATTATCACAGCTTAATACAGGTAAGAATAAATATTACATTATATCAAAAACATTTCCACAAAGTCTCATTAAAGATAATATGTATTCTTATTAACAATAGATATTTTCAGTAACGGTATTTACACATATAATAGAGTAGAACGCATAATACATTTTACATTTAATACAATGCATTGCCTACATTAGCTATATTATACATATGTAAAGGTACCTCTCATCCATGTTACTAAGCAAATATGTTATATATATATGTGTAATCAGTTTGTAAGACATTATGTGTGTATGTGTGTGTGCAATCAGAACAGTGTGAGACTATGACAAAATGGTGGACAGACAATGTGTGCATGAAACTATGACAAAATGGCGGACAGATCGTGTGTGTGTGTGTGTGTGTGTGTGTGTGTGTGCGTGTGAGACTATGACAAAACGATGGACAGACTGTGTGTGTGAGACTATGACAAAATGGTGGACAGACCATATGTGTGTGAGACTATGACAATCTAACAATATCTCATACAAACTATGTAACAAACATCACATATTCACAATGTTTTTCTATGCACTAACAGTGTAAGCAACACAATGTTTTTCTTCCAAGTCACTTTCTAAATACAGTAACAATGTTACTTGTAGCCTTTTAAATCAACTCAAAACAGCTCACAAACAGAGTAATCTTTCCATTAAAAAAAAAAAATAGTCAACACATATTTTTGGTAGCGTTGAAACAGACGCGTCTGTCTGGATGCTGCAAACAGCCGTTGGCCGGTGAAAGTGTCAGGTGAGCTGCTTCTTATATTGGAGTCTTCTAATGGACTTCAGGATGTAAAGTAGATTTGCCACTGTCTGTGCTGATTAGAAAATGTGCTATGCTGATCCACTATCATACACTGCAAAAACCGGCTGTTCCTTCGGTGCCGAAATCGGCACTAGACCCAAAGAGTTATTGATACAATCTTTTCTCTCAAATAATCTCCAACCTGGATAGAGTGTGGTTTGAATATGATATATTACTTCAGCACGGCAGAAATCTTGGAGGAGAGCAGGGGAGAAGGTAATGAGAGGTGAATTGAGGCTGAGGTCAGAAGCAGAGCAGAGTGGCCAGGTAGGTATGTATCTCGAGACAAGGTCAAAGATGTAAGGGGAAGAAGTGCTGGTAAGGGCTAAGTGTGGGTAAGTGATTTCTAAAACGGATAGGGAGCCAATGAAGGGATTTACGCAGAGGAGAAGCGGAAAAGGTGCTGTGGGAGAGGAAGTTGAGCCTAGCCACATTATTCAAGGATTGAAAGTCAAAAATGTGAGAGTCAGGAAGGCCAGTGAGAAGGAGGTTGCAATAGTCTATGTGAGAAATGATGAGTGAATGGACCAAGATTTTGCTTGCTACTGAGAGAGGAAGGGATGGATTTACATGATGTTATGGAAGAGGAAGTGTCAGGATTTGGTGAGGGACTGGATATGAAGGGTAATGCTGATGGCCGAGTCAAGGGCAACTCCAAGGCAGCGGGCTTGGATGACAGGAAAAAAAAAGTGATGCTGTCAACCAAGAGGGAGATATTGGGAAGGATAGCAACATTGGCAGGAGGAAAGATGATGAGCTCAGATTTGGAGATGTTAAGTTTCAAGAAGTACTGTGACATCCAGGTATTTACAGCAGAGAGACAGCTAAATACCTTGGTTAGAAAGGCAGGAGATAGGTCAGGGGGAGGAAAGATTGATTTGCGTGTCATCAGCATAGTATTGGTATTGGAGGACAAATGATTGAATGAGTTCAACAAGAGAGGTGGTGTAGAGAGAGAAGAGCAGACGCCCAAGGACAGAGCCTTGTGGGACTCCAATAAGAAGGGGAAGAGGGGGGAGGAAGAGTCAGAAGCAGACACGTTAAAAGAGTGGCCAGAGAGGTAGGAGGCAAACCAGGAGAGCTGTTTTGCGAAGACCTAGAGAGTGAGGGTTGGTGAGGAGAAAAGAAATGATCGATGGTGTCAAAAGTAGCAGAAAAGTCGAGGAGTACGAGAATAGAGAACTGACCTTTGGAATTAGCTGAAATTAAGTAATTTGTTACTTTAGTAATAGCAGTTTCAGTTGAGTGAAGGGGACAGAGAGGGTCAAAAATAGTCGAAAGAGAAAGTGGATCGATTGAGGACAAGTCTTTCGAGAATTTTAGAAGCACAGGACAGAAGAGATATACGGCAATAGTTGGAGAGAGAGGATGGGTCAAGGGAAGGTTACAGGAGAATAGGGGAGATGAAAGCATGCTTGAAGACTGAAAGAAAGATACCAGTGGAGAGAGGTTAAAGTGGTAAGCACGGTGACAACAGGCATCGGTAGAAAGGAAGCAGAGAAACTTGGGGACAGGTTGTAGCAGAAGAGGAGGAGAGAAGAGAGAGGATCTCAGGCACAGTTGCAGGAGGGTAGGAGCTATGGGTGGCAGAGTGAGTGATAGAGAGAACAGGTTTGGGGAGGCAAGATGGACAAGAACAGATATCATTGTGGATTTGTTTTTGAAGCAGGTAGCAAATTCAAGAGTGGGGATGGATAAAGGGGGGAGGGGGTGGGGGAGGATACAGTAGAGAATTAATGGTAGCAAAGAGGCATTGGGGTTTCAAAACCAGGGAGGAGATGAGGGATATGAAATAGGTTTGATTGGCAAGAGAGGGCAGAATAGTAGGAAGAAAGGATGAATTTGAAGTGGATGAGGTCAACAATGATTTCTTCCATTGGTATTCAGAGGAGCGGGAGCAATTTAGGAGGAGCCGAGTAAGAGGAGTGTGCTACGGTTGGGGTTTGGATTGGCAGGGATGAAAGGGGGTAGGGGTGGCTGAGGCTGCAGTGTTAAGGGCAACAGAGAGTGTGGTGTGGTGAGAAAGCAGTGTTGGGAAATGATAGGTAATAAATGGGAGCAAGCAAGGGTTCGAGGAAGGACACAAAGATAGTAAGGTCAATGCTGTTAATGGGACACAGTGTGTGAGCGACTTTGAGTGGGAAAGGGGGGGCAAGGGGTAAAGAGAGGGTAAAGGAAAGGAGATTGTGGTCAGAGAGGGGGGAAGACAGAATTGAAGAAGTTGGAGATGTTGCAAAGATGGGAGAACACTAGGTCCAGGGAGTGACCATCACGGTGGGTGGTGGAAGTTATCTAGTGGGAGAGGCCATAGAAGGAAGTGAGAGTTAGGAGTTTAGAGGCAGCAGTAGTAATAGGACAGTTAGTAGGATGTTAAAATCCCCAATGCTAATAGTGTGAAGATCAGAAAAGGGGAAATGTGAAAGCTAGGCAGCAAAGTTATCAAGAATTGAGGTGAAGGGCCAGGGGGATGGTAGATGATAGCA
This sequence comes from Mixophyes fleayi, assembly GCF_038048845.1. Classification (NCBI taxonomy): domain Eukaryota; kingdom Metazoa; phylum Chordata; class Amphibia; order Anura; family Limnodynastidae; genus Mixophyes; species Mixophyes fleayi. Next base: position 237,358,360 of record NC_134402.1, read on the forward strand.
ACACAAAGGTGGAGAGGTGAGAAGTGAACTTCAAAGGAGAAGAAGGTGAAGGAGCGTACATGGGAAATAACACTGAAGGTGAAGCCAGGAAACAGTAGAACACCTACACCACCTCCTTGGCCTTGCAGGTTAGGGCAGCAATAGGAGGCACGAGAACAGAAGGAACAAATAAATAATTTGTAGTAATTTGCGAAGCCCAAGAATCTTTGTATGGCCTTCAGATTAGTAGGGGTTGCACCCAATCCAGAATTGCTTGGACCTTGCAGGGACCCTGGGAATCTCCACTAGGTGTGATAACATACCCGAGGAAGGTGACCTGAAAAGTTTAGCATAGAAATGGTGCTGACGGAGATTGAGAAAAACTTTCTTTACATGCTGGCAGTGTTGGGCCAGGGACTGAGAGAAAATAAAAATATTGTCAAGATAGACAACGAAAAAAGTACCCAGGAAGTCACATAGAACATCACTGATCAAGTCCTGTAAGATGACTAGTGTGTTGCTGAGGCCGAAAGGCATGGCCAGGTATTCATAGTGGCCTGTCTGAGTGTTGAAGGCAATATTCCACTCTTTGCCTTCTGGAATGCAGATAATATTGTAAGCTCTACAAAGGTCTATCTTGGTGAATAACTTAACCTCTCTAAGCTGGTCAAAGAGGACAGAGATGAGTGGAAGAGGGTATGTGTTTTTGATGGGGATTTTGCCAAGCCCTCTATAATTAATACATGGTCTCAGGTTCCCATCTTTCATGGCTACAAAGAAAAATCCTGCTGCTGCTGGTGACTTTGAAGGCCTGATGAAGCCTTTTTGCAGATTCTCCACCACGTATGACTCCATAGCTTTGGCTTCCGGAATGGAGAGAGCATACAGTTTACCCTGTGCTAGTTTCAAACCAGGAACAAAGTCAATGGCGCAGTCCTACTCTTGGTGGGGAGGAAGGGTATCCCTTTCATTTTTAAAGAAGACATACTGGGAATCTCTATAAGGATAGGGTAACTGCTCAGGACAGATTTAAATGACCTTGAGTGGTAAGGTTAAACAAGAGGATGAACATGCTCCACAACAGTCATATTGATTGGTGTAAGGGGGAGATACAGCTAGGGGTAACCCAGCATTAGCGGCACCGAGGGACAGTTTATTAAGAACAGCATCAATGTTTCTGAATGGAGGGTGCCCACCATGAGATGCTGCAGGGGTGTGCAGAAAACAATCTTGTCTCTTGTCAAATAATTTTCATCCAGACCATAAACTGAAATAGCTGATTCTAGCTGGATGGGCTGGATGCCAGAGGTCTTGACATATAAGGAACCACATCACAAATACCCAAAGCCAGGAAGAAGCGAAATGTGCCTCATGCAGGATTAAAGAGGAAACGAGCAATCCGAAGAGGGCTGAGATAATGGCTGGGCAGGGAGGAACATGTATAACATGGGTTAGTGAAAGACCAGGCTAAGGCAGATGTGGCTGTGTGGGAAAACCATACAGGGTGTTGGCACCTGGGGCATCAAAGATGGAGGTATAGGGTGAAGAGGCAACCTGGGCAGAGACATGGGTAATGGCAAGGAGGGGGAAGCAGGCCAGACAGGGAAATTGAAAAGTGTCCCGGGGAAATGTGACAGGGTGGGTGTTGATCAAATGGGTGGCAATGGCTGAGGCAACCAGGGGGAGAGGAGGTTGAAAAATGGCAGAGGGGAATTTGTTTTTTTAAATTGAGTCTTTTTACTGAAAATGTTCTAACAACAAACAAACAACAAACAACATAGCCCCAACCAAAATAGGAATGCATAAATCAAATAGGGTTCTGCCTCATAAATGAACAAAAAAATAGATTATAAAACAACATTGCAAACAAAAGTGCATCAAATATGAATGTTACACACCGTAACACAAACAATAAACAAATAGGTTTCAAATACAGGTAAATATAATACAAGGAGGGGTAAAGTAATAAGGCCTCAACAATTCAGAGCAATAAAACAGCATTAATAAACATAAGTTTTTTTGGGGTAAGATGTACCTATTTTTACAGAGATGGACACGTACCAGAACAAACCTTCACAGTCATCTTCGGACACATGAGTGACAAACCTGGAACGGGACCAGTGGGACCATACTTTAAAAAATTTAGATATAAAACGTTCATGTCGTATGCTGTTATTAACCAGAAGCATCCAGTCTTGGAAACATAGGGGGAAATATGCCAACAATAATCTGGCTATTATCATCTTACCCAAGAAAGTTAAAATAAACATGTATTTAAAACTATTACTTCCAAGCTTTTAATCAAGATCCAGGTCAAAACAATCATATTTTGGAATAAAATTGAGAGACCTCCACAAAAAAAATCTATGGACTAGCTCCCACAGGCTACGTATTGGGGGACATATTGTGACAAAGGGAGTTGTTTGCCAAAGGCTTCTAAAAGAGGAGATAGGTGTTTAGCTGGAAATTTGCAGAGAAAGACTGCAAACAGAGTTACATATTTGTATAGCAGTGCACCTAGCTTAAAGATAAACAGGTGGAGGACATATGTGTGACAGATGCTGAATAAATTGCTATCCTGACATTAAAACAAAGTAAAATAAAAGCAAGAAGTTGTTCGCTTGTGTTTTACCAGAAGTGTGTCCTTGCCATAAGTGTTTTGAGAAGTGGAATGCTCAAGGAAGAAAGTTTCCGCTACCCATTCCGTGCAGACATTAACATGAAGGGAGTTTTGAGAGCCCTCGTGAATGTGGCTGCTACATAGCAAGAGCAGCAAGCTCAGGTGCTACGAGTTGCAGAGGCACAGGAGGAAAACGCCAGGCTCTTAAGGGGAGTTAGTCCAGGTGAGATGTGACAGGAATGCACCAGCTGGGCCAGCTCTGCAGAAAATGTCACCAGCTCATGACATATCTGGTGTCCTTTGAGAGAGCTGCAAAAAAGGCAAATTGGCCTCCTGAAGTTTGGGCTGAGAGGCTGGCGATAGAAAGTGTATGGAATCTTTATGTTTTCAAGTATTTTTTAATTATGGCATTAAAGCAAAGTAACATAAAGGCAAGAAGTTGTTTGTGTATGTTTCACCAGAAGTGTGCTCTTGCCACAATACCCAGACCATGTGTAAAAAGGAAACTATTGGATAACCACAGCTAGGGTATTCTGGCACGTGTCTTCTACCCATTTGAAACAGGCGCAGTGGAGTGAGATACACACTATGAAGGACATACAAATTAAATTGTTGAAATCTGACACAAAGGGTTGCCTCTTTAGTCTTGCTAATAGCCTGATTCCATTTCACATCTGTGAACACACCCAAATCCTTTTCCCATCTACTTCTCAAAACAGTAAGACTGTCAGGCAATACTAGTGGGTAAAGAACTGAATTAAGTGGAGAATTCTCCACCTCTTAAGTGGAGAATTGCTAATCCTAGGTCGATCGTCCATGAGACCCCAGGATGAGGTGCTGCTTCAAATATCTAAAAAAAATGTTGCTTGGCAATGTGTATTCAGATTTTAACTGGTCAAAAGATTTTAGATAGCCGTCAGTATAAATTTGTCCAATATCGGAAAGACCCCCAGAACTTTTGGAGCGATACAGAGTAGAAATCCTAACTTTTGCCCTCTTGTTCCGCCTGACCAGAAAGTATACATGTTTATCAATAACATGAAGATCCGACACATAATATATAGAGAGGAGTCCCGATACAGTAAGCGGTAGTTTTTTCCAGGTACCGGTCATATTTAAATCTGAAATATCGGGATTCGATCTGATAATGCATGCTGGAAGTTCAATGGCCAACGCGAACAACGCAGGTGAAAGGGGACAACCAAGCCGTGTGCCCCTGTACAGGTCAAAAGGGTCTGAAACATAACCATTAACAGAGACCCTGGCTGCTGGCGCTGAATACATTAATTGGACCCAACTGCCAGTGCCATTTCTAATATACCTTATAGGTATACCCACTTGACCAATTGAAATGCCTTGGTAGCAGCCAAGGACGCCACCACTGCCTCCTCGACTGCAAGATGTGGCATCTCCAAATGAATGAACAAACGTCTAAAGTTGGATGTCGTGGATTTCCTTGGCATGTAGCCCATCTTGGTCTGGACAAGCCAAGTCTCCACATTCATGGCCAATATTTTAACATTGGCGTTAAGGAAGGATATAGGACGATATGATTCTGAGTGAATTAGATCCTATCCAGGCTTAGGGATCATAAAGATAGTTGCCTCAGACATTGGAGGAGGCAAGGATCTTCTTAGTAACAAAGGGTTGTCTGAATGCTTTGTAAGCTTCCAGAGGAATGTCGTCCACTACCAGGGCCTTATTATAGGCTAACAATGTGATTGCCAGATTTATTTCCTCCTCAGTTATAGGAGCATTAAGAAAATCCTCTGAGGCCAAGGACAAGGTAAGTAGCTCAATGTAGCCCAAGTAATTGAATAACTGAGAGGCGTGAAAATTGATCTCTGATTTATACCGATTTTTCTAAAAATTCTAGGGTAGCAATCTTGAGATAAACATTCAGGATGGCATCAAAAGAAGTTACCTTTTGAATGCAGTTCAGGAAATGCAAAGGGCAATTAAGTTCAATTAGGAGTCTGCAGTAAGACGAAACGTGTCTGGATTTGGCACTTTGAACCATCTATTGCATCAGCCAAGCTAGAAGTGACTGTGTTCCAAATTCATTCTAACAGGAATGCTGCAAATTATGCATAAGGGTGAGGATAAATGCTGTATATGAGGCAATACAAATGGAGGAATGGAGGATCAGTGTGAACAGGCTGGTATGCAACTAAGGACTTAAGGTTTGCGCTGGGACTATTGCCTTAATGGGACTTGTACATATTATTAATAAGGATGTGATTATTACTATATTTTAGTATATGTTACTATATTCATCGAGTTTTGGCATGCAGATTATCCAATGGATTGTAAAAGGATTGAGAACAAAATAGGAGTTATTGAAGTTCAATTTATTGTCTGATTTTTATTCATGCACTGGTTATATTTTCTTTTTAATTCTGACATTTTTATTCTATTTGGTTTGAAATAAAATTGTATGTTATTTTAGGAGCTATGAAATATGAAGAAGATCCACTTCTATTTATTATGTTATCAAGAGAAGCAAGATGAGATCTGCATTCGTGTTCGAAGGAAGACACATTAATGGTAGGATAATCATTTACAGATCACAAATGAACTATCACTATGGCAGATGCCAGCAGATCAGATTGGGTGAACACTGTGATTATCTGTGTTCCCAAGGTTGTGGGAAGAACATGCAGCCAGGCTACCATGTCTACAAGTGTTTAAGGCATGTCTCTAGTTTGGGATAATTAGTACAGGAAATCACATCATAATTGATTGAAACAAAAAAGCAGTAGTGGCACACATCAACCATCAGGGAGATATCAAGAGCCAACAATGATGAGAGTAGTCAGACCACTGATGAAATGGGCAGAAGAAGCATTTGAAACGGGAAATATATTGATATATGACTATGTTATAACGGTTCATTTGCCTTATAGCTATAATTTCTATATTTCTAAATAAATAAAGAGTTAGTAGTGTGAGAGTATATTCAGTGTTCAGTGTGAAAGAGAAGGATTTATTTGACAATATATGTGGTTGATAGAAAAAAGGTTTTTCACGTGTGCTTCGGTAATTCAAGAGTAATTGAAACATCTCAGCAGTGGTAACAACCTAATTGAAGCTGAAGCTAATTGAATGCTGGGACTTGTAGTTCCACAACTCTATGCTGTAACATATCAGTTATATTTATTTTTTTCTTCCTCTTTTAGCAAGAAAGAGAGTGTTTTGTGGATTACTGAAAGAATAATCTTTTCTGCTTTTCCATTTTTAAACTTGTATTAGTATAATTTTACCACATTTCTGGATATTGATTTGAAGGGATTTTTGTTAGTAATTTGACTTGTGGTACAATGTTAGGATTCCAGCTAGGTCGTTTTAGCCTATTGTAGGTGCAAATGATTTATTTATTTTTTTGGTGTTGCCTCTATGGATAAATGTATGCCTGCTGAAAGTATATTCAGTTGAGAGAATGTTAGGTGAACATTTGTGTGTGATTTAATGTCAGACCCCTACACCAGGTAAATTGAAACCAAAAGAACCTCCTGCCCCACCCGCATACAACGATATGTTGGATGCAGGAGATTCAGTGACACAGGTTATTTCACAGAGTCAAATAAATGAAGCAGCTGTTGAATAAAAACAAGACACTCTTCTAATATGTAGATAACATATTACCATGTTGCCAAATGAATGACAGGTGTCAGGAAGAGACTACATCATTAATTAACTTCTTAGGGCAGCAAAATTACAAGGTATCACCCACAAAAATACAAGCAGCGCAGAGTAAGGTAATATTTTTAGGACATTGCATCTCACAAGGTACCAGACACCTCACACAGGACAGGATAACTGCAATCCAGCAGGTAAAGCCACCACAGAACACCAAGGAATTAAGGGCATTCCTAGGTTTGGTAGGGTACTGCAGGGAATGGATTGCCGGAGCATCCCTCCTAATGCAACCCCTGTATGATGCTCTTAGTGAGGTAAAAGGGTCCAGGATATATTTAACTGAATTACAACGAACATCGTTTGAAACATTAAAACAAGTCATTTTGCAGGCACCAGCGTTAGGATTACCACAATATGATAAGCCATTTACCTTGTTCTGCAATGAATCTAAGGGACATGCACAAGGGGTCCTTTCACAGGTACACTCACATAAACAGAGACCGCTGGCTTACTATTCATTACAAGCAAGAACAAAGCATCTGTCCACAGCAAGCCTCACTAAGTATGAGGTGTCATTATTAAGTCATGCACATGTAACAATTAAAAGATGCACAGTTTTGAACCTGCTACACTGTTTCCAGTTGAAGCAGGTTCAACAGAGGGGAGAGAGGTGGGTGGGGACCTACCCACCCTTGATGAATCAGAAAGGGAGAAATGTATCAGTACCAGACAAAATACACACCAAAATTTTCCCTTTTCTGAGTCACATGACTGTGCTGAACTAATGAAGCTAGAAATGAAGGAATTAGAAAATGTGACAGATGTCCCTATACCTAATGCAGATTGGAACTTATTTGTTGACGGTTCCAGGTATTATTATGAAGGGTCACCACACACAGGGTATGCTGTGACCACCCTGGAAGAGACTTTGATACAACAACCACTCCCACCTTTCTGCTCAGCACAAGAGGCGGAGTTGCATGCACTCACTGAGGCATGTATAATGGCAAAAAACTGAACAGCTAACATATACACAGACTCCAGGTACGCATATGGTGTGGCCCATGATTTTGGGCCAATATGGAAGAGCAGGGATTTTGTGGGGTCAGCAGGAAAACCTATCAAGCATGCAGAACAGATAAGGGATCTGTTTAGAGCTCTGCAGCTACCCAGGAAGGTAGCTATATTGAAAGTCCAGGCACACACTAAAGGAAAGACTAGGGAGGCTATGGGAAATGCCAAGACAGATGCTGCTGCTAAACAGGCAGCCCTTATGCCCAGGGTGCAGGTCTGCCATGTAACACAGGGTGAAAACCCTGTAGAGCCTATAACTCTTGACATACTGCAAAAATTCCAGGAACAAGTCTCCTCAATAGACAAAAAAGCCTGGGAAAAGGAAGTTGCTACATGTCAGGGAGGGCTCTGGAGAACAGATAATAAGTATTGTCTGCCCAGAAGCCTATACCCTATGATGACTCAATTGGCACATGGGCTGGTCCACAATATTGTCTTGCGACATTGGGTAGCACTAGGATTCAATGCAGCTGCTACGGCATATGCAGCAGCCTGTGTGATATGCAGAAAATACAATCCAGGTCAGGTAGTGAAAACACCACAGAACACACCAAAGCCATTGTACCCATTTCAGAGATTGCAGATTGACTATATACAGCTACCTAGGGTAGGAACATATGAGTATGTCCTTGTGTATACAGATCTATTCTCAAATTGGCCAGAGGCCTGGGCAGTGGCTAAGGCAACAGCTAAAAACACTGCCAAGAAACTGATAAGTGAGGTAATTTGCAGGTATGGAATACCTGAAACAATAGAATCAGACCGAGGATCGCATTTTACGGGGGAAGTAATGCAAAATATAATGAAGGATATGGGGATACAGCAAGCCTTTCATACCCCGTATAGGCCGCAGGCAAGTAGAAAAGTGGAAAGATTGAATGGCACATTAAAGTTAAAAATTCAGAAAATGATTGCAGAAACAGGAAAAACCTGGTTAGATTGTCTACCTTTAGCTCTATATTCAGTTAGAACAACACCAGGAAAGAAGCATAAGTTGTCCACTTATGAAATATTGTTTGGGGGAGCCCCGAAAACAGGGTGTTATTTTCCTCAGCAATTGCAACATAATCATGCAGATCTAACTGATTATTTAATACAGCTTACAAAGATAATGACTAATGTGCACTCTCAAGTTTTCTCCTCCATTCCAGATCCAAATAACGATACAGGAACACATGCCTTGCAACCAGGAGATTGGGTCTACCTAAAAAGGCACATGAGGAAAACTTTGGAACCCAGATTTGATGGTCCATATCAAGTGGTCTTGACTACTCCCACTTCTGTTAAGTTAGGAGGACGAGACACCTGGGTCCACGCATCTCACTGCAAAAAGCTGACAGTGAAAATTGAAGCACCATGAATCCTTTTTGTGTGATAATGTGCATAGCACTAGTAACAGTACAGATAATGTATATACAGATGTATACGCCAGGAAATAAAGTTAAGAAGGTAGACTTAACCAAATGTGCAGGTATGATATGGAATAAATCAAGTAATCTAGAAGAATGTGCGATGGTAGATGTAGGAACAGGAAGTAGTAGAAGAATGATTCAATATCCCTGTTGTAAGTTAAACTTTACATTTACTGGTGGCCATGGGTTTGTAGAAACAGCAGGGAGGAATGAACCCCATCATTTTTGGGCACCAGGGGAAAATGATACTATGACCATAACTAATAGTACTCCCATCATATGCTGCACCGAACCATTTATCAAATTAAAAGGGTATACCCAAGCCTGGATAGAAGCCCTCAAGTGTGTAAATGGCTCCAATAATAATACAGTACCTATAGGAAGGGCGTGGAAGGGAATAGGGGATTTGATGATGATGTGTACCAACAGTACTGAGATACCAGGGGAGTATGTACTCATGAAAAGACTATACATATTAGACCCCAAGCCAAGAATCATTAATGATACTCTAATCAAGGTGCCCTCTACTTGCAGAAATATAGGTACTAGGAAATATGCAACCCAGCACACTTTCAATATCACATTCCCTCTTGATCCCATGTGCCAAAATAGGAAGAAAAGGGAGTGGTATGATACATTATGGGGGGCAACAGGTACTGGAATGGGGGTACTTAACAGTATAGACATAGAAACATTGAGTAATAAGATGAGTGCAGCAGGAGAAGATATAAACAAGGTAATCACCATGCAGGCACAGTGGATGCCCACAGTTTTCACGCCTTTGCAGAAACTAATATTATGGAACAAAGAATATTTACAGATATTTAATGCAACATTTTTCAATTCCTTAGGAATAGATGTAAATATCTCCTTGATGTTTAACTGGACTGAATGCTCAATTAAGACACTGTATCAGAAAATAGAAAAGAGTAATGCTCAAATTCAATTAATGACTAACGATGAACTGGTATATAGAAATATGTTTAATGTAGCTACGCAGCTATGGATTCAAACTGATGGAATGGGTGTGAAGTGTACAGAAAACTGGTGCATAGGAAGTTTTCAGACATACAGTATACTAAGGACTGAGATAATGTGTAAATTCCTCATATTGCCTGTCCCACTCTATGCCCAGGTCGGTGGAACACAATTATGGACCCCGCAGATAAGAGGGGAGTATATAGATGATAATAACAACACACATAACTTAGGATTGTGTTCAAATACAGACAATGGAATAGTGTGCTCTCAAAACACTCAAGTTTATGAACCTTGTAAGCTAGAACATCCAACTAGTGTCTGTAATTGGGAGCTCCATGACAGGAGAAATGATATGTTTATAGAAGTAGCACCACAAATAGTGTGCTTAGTAACCCATGATAAACAAACTATAGAAATGTATAACTTGACTAACCCATTTTCAGGATGTATCCAAAATGTTACTCATCTATTATGGAGGAATGAGACTTATATATTCTATAAGGATAGGGGAGACAATATATATCAGCAATTTATCCCAATTAAACTACCCTCCTATAACTTGACTATTAATCTTCAGGGGATAATCAATGCTATAAACAACACCCAGCGCCTGGCAGAACATTTGGCACAGGTAAACTATTCAGCTAATCATGCACAAATGCAGACAGTAATAGAAGCACGGGAATTAAAATATGTAGCTCGTCAATTAAAAGATAATCTGCAACACCATTGGTGGGATGTGTTCATAGATAATTCCCCCACTGTAACAGGTATTTTAAAGGTAATGCTCCATCCAATACTGGTAATACTAATGGTTTTGATCCTGTTGATTGTGTGGAATTGTTATTTGTCCTGTAAGTTTAGGAATATGGTTAATCAGGCCATGACTCCGGTACCAACATATTTTAATCAAATTCAAAAAGTATGTACCTCATGTAAACGGAAGAACCCCTATCAAGCAAAAATAACATGTGTATACTGCAGTGAAATACTGCTAGGGAAAGAATAAATGATGCAAGGATACTTTCTCTTGTGAATGATCGATTCTCTATCTCCATGGAGACTTTAGGTCAAAGTCGGGATAAATGTAGCTTGAGATTAGGTAGCTCTGTATCATGACATGATAGGAAGGGTCAGGAAACACATGTATATTTGTTTAATGTAATAAAAAGAGGGGAATGTGAGAGTATAAAATAATTGATAGTTATTAAGATGTACAAATATATGGTAAATGCCTTAAAAAAAACTATACAGAGCTACGCTTTGAAGAAAAAAATCAGACGCTTCCTATGAAAGACAGCAACAGGATTCTAGACTGAAGAAAGCAGCTGGCAGGAAAAAGCATGTAATGCTGAACAGAGGATGTAGGCTTATATGTATATTTGCTGAGCTAAAGAGATTTCCTTATATGTCCTTGTCGTTAACCAGTTAATGCTGGTCACTATGTATAATAAAGGATCAGCTTGCATGGACCCTCAGAGCTGATTTTGAAACTGCAACACCTTGTTTGTGTTTCATTTCTCCACTTTGCTGTCGACGGCAAAATACCACATGGGAAATCAGGTTATCAGAGATTGATAGTAGGGGCACCAAGCCTCGTTACCCCGACAGTAGAAACCTGGAAGGTCTGTTCACATCCTACATAGCTAGAATTGACAACATAAGAGCAGATTGTCACCTTACACTCCACCTGGGAGAATAGGCTTTGGACTAAATAATTTTAAACAAAATTGTGAACATATGGGGATATCCATAAATAGACTTCATGGCAACAGAAAAGAACTCCAAGCTAGAAAAATGTTATTCACTGGACAACAGGGTGGAGGTAGTGGATGCTCTTAACAAAATGAGAGTTTAATCTCTGGTATGTGTTTTTACAATGCACAGGGTCCTAAGAAAAAAACAAATGTTATTGTGAATCTACCAATGTAGGCTATGGTTTGTAATAGGGATGCAAGATGGTATCTCCATATATGTCTGAACCCTCTACATTAGGGACAATTATCGCAACCACGTCCAGGATTTTGGAAACTGACAACATGGCTATTAAATGCAGATTGCCGAGACAAACAACTAGTGGGAAAAACCATTACACAGTCCATATCTATGGTGTACTATGTAATCTGAAAAATGCTCATCAACTGGGATCCTTTTAGGACTAACAACAACAAGTGAGTCATTTATCAGTCACATTATTGAATTTCTGAGGAAGACTTAGTTAAAGGCCTAGCACTGAATGATGGAAAGCACAGATTTCTGCTTTTAGAAGCATTACACACAAAAAATTAGCAGCAGATGATTTGTAATAGGGAATCTCTATTTGAACCTTTTCAGGAAATATCCCTGAAGTTACCTACCTTGAAGGTGGGCTTTGTAATGCCAAGTACAGCTGTGCAAAGCATATAGAAGCTATAAGCACCCTGGGTTATGATGTATGCTTACATAAAATGCTTGAAGACAAGATGGTTTTTAGGATAACCCTACATTTTTCCCAAGGTGATAAGATACCCCTATGCCCAAAGCCCTAGGAAGGAAAATTTCACTGTATGGACATGGTTGGACCAATACACATTTACCTATATTGGACTGAAAGGCACAAAAACGAGCAACAAACTGCTTAATTAAATACACGACAAAAATCAAACTGACAATAAGGCCACTATTGCTAAATGGGTTCAATTGTGTTGCAGAAACAAATTATAGATTATATCAAAGCACATTCAACTGCAGCAATAGAAGCATCATGGTTGAAGAAAGCAACTACTATACTGAAGAATTGTGCAAGGAGCAGGATAATCATCTGTACAAACCTTTTAGAAACACTAATGTATTTATTCCCAAACATCTGCAAGGTAAGGTAAGGTAAAAAAGTCCTTAGGGCTCTAGTATATTTGTGTATGTATTTATATTTTTATATGTATGTATGTGTATTTTTTATTTCTTCAATAGGGGCCCACCTAGTGAATTAACTGCTTATTATTACCCTTTAGTATCTGCTGCTATGAAAGAAGAAACTAACAAATTATTACTGTTAATTGTGTTTCCCTGATCTCCTCAATGAGGGTTTTGGATTCCATAAGTACCTTCCACACCAGGAGATCCAGCTACATTGCTCATACAGAAACAGGAGGGGTAGCAGTGTTCTTGTCATTTGACAATAATTGACTGGAAATGACTGGAAATTAATGTTACTGAGGTTAATAAGAATGTAGGAACAAAAAAAGAGCCAAATTATGTGATTTTAGAAAAGAATAAGGATTTTAGAAAAAAAAATAGTGATCCAAAACCAAAGCGCACGAGGGCGGTTTTGCCAAAACCAAAACAGGAAGTTAATCCAGATCCAAAACCAAAACAAGGGGTTCAGTGAACATCTCTCCCTCTCCACCGGCATCTTCCCCTCCTCCTTCAAACACGCTCTTGTATCCCCCATTCTTAAGAAACCTAATCTCGACCCCACCTCTCTCTCCAACTATCGCCCCATCTCTCTTCTCCCCTTTGCCTCGAAAATACTTGAGAGGCTCGTCTGCAGCCGCCTTTCCACCTACCTCTCTGATCACTCCCTCCTCGATCCTCTTTAATCTGTCTTCCGCCCCCTCCACTCCACTGAAACTGCCCTGGCCATAGTCACCAACGATCTCCTCTCTGCCAAAGCTAGGGGCCACTCCTCCCTTCTCATTCTCTTGGATCTCTCAGCGGCTTTCGACACCGTTGACCACCCGCTCTTGCTCCACACCCTTCAATCCTTTGGCCTCTCTGGCTCCGCCCTGTCCTGGTTCACTTCTTACCTTGCTGACCGTACCTTCTCCATCTCCACCTCTGGATATATCTCTCCCCCTCCTCCCTTCCAGTAGGGGTCCCCCAAGGCTCTGTTCTCGGACCCCTACTGTTCTCCCTTTACACCTCTTCCCTGGGTGAACTCATCAGCTCCTTTGGTCTCAAGTACCACCTCTATGCAGATGACACCCAACTCTACCTTTCCTCTCCAGATCTCTCTCCCTCCCTCCTCTCCAGGGTGTCCGCCTGCCTCTCCGCCATCTCCTCCTGGATGTCCTCTAGATTCCTCAAACTTAATCTCACTAAAACCGAACTTATTGTCTTTCCCACACTCACTCCACCTCCCCTTCCGACCTTTCTATCACCGTTCTCAACTCCTCTATTTCCCCTGTTTCTCAACTTTGCTGCCTCGGCGTCACCCTGGACTCCTCTCTCTCCTATGCCCCTCACATCCTCTCTCTCGCCAAATCCTGCCGCTTCCAGCTGCGCAACATCGCACACATTCGACCCTTCCTCTCCCAAGATGCCACTAAAGCTCTTGTCCACTCTCTTATTATCTCCTGCTTGGACTACTGTAACCTCCTTCTTACTGGCCTCCCCCGCTCCCCTTCGCTCCATACTCAATGCTGCCGCTCGGCTCATTTTCCTTTCTCGCTGCTCCTCTTCTGTCTCCCCCCTCTACCAATCCCTCCACAGGCTCCCCATCCCCTACAGAATCGTGTTCAAGCTCCTTACTCTTACTTTCAAGGCCCACTCCAACTCCACTGCTCCCTACATCTCCAACCTTATCTCCATTCACGCTCCATCCCGCCCTCTGCGTTCGGCTAACGACCGCAGCCTCTCTTCCCCCCTGGTTACCTACTCCCATGCTCGCATCCAAGACTTCTCCCGCACTGCCCACCATCCAGCTTCAAACGGGCCTTAAAAACCCACCTATTCCTTAAAGCCCTCCAGTCCCCCACCTATTGACCTCCTCCCAGTCTCCCCCTACCCCTCTCCCACTCCTGTCCCCCTCTTACCTACCTCCTCTTCATTCTCCTCTCCCCCCTCTCCGTCTCTGCCTCCGTTCTCCCCATTCCCTTCTCCTACTATTGTGTCTCTGTCCGTCCTACCCTCCCCTTAGATTGTACGCTCCTTCGAGCAGGGCCTCCTCTCCTTCTGTTCTCCACCACCTTAACTATGCTCTCCAGCTCCTTGTCTCTTCCGTGAGGTCCTCCTGCCCTTCTACCCCTCTCTCTACCCCACAGGGGGCTCTCACCTCTCATCTAGCAGTTCATTGAGCTTCTGATTTACTGTGCTTTTTGTTAACTGTACCATGTTTCTGTCTGTCTATGTACGGCACTATGAATACCTAGTGGCACCCTATAAATAAAAATTAATAATAATAATAATAATCTCTAGTTGAAATAGGGGAGAAACACAATTAACAGCAATAATTTGTTGGTTTAATCTTCATTGCTTGCACCCCAGGGAATGGCCAGTAGTTGAATCTACATTGACATTGTCCCCGGGTAGAATGTGAGCTGATCACATGACACTCTCTCTAATTGTGGGATTACCTTTTTCAGTCGGATACATCAAGTCCACCCATTGCATTATGATACATTTTATGAGGCAGTCTGGGGCTTCCTACACCTAAGACATAATACAGTTCAAGATAAGTTAAAGATAAATTGTATGTGTAAATTAAATTCTGGAAACATTAACTCTCAGATCCATACCCACAATGTAGCTACCTAGGAGGTTTTACCACTATCACATTCTGTGGCTGATCCAGTTCTTAGCTTGTTATCTCACAGGTAGTTTACTAACAAATTAACAGCCATGTGGTAAATGGCAAAGAAAAAACAATGTTTAATGTCAGTCTTGAAGAGGGTACAGTGAGAACCCTGGTATCAGGGAAAATGCAAAGGGCCCCCAACATTAGATTGGTGGCTGTATATTACCCAATACACCACTACCATCAGGAGCTACAGCTAGAGCCCTTGCAGTGTCATTTTTGTTTTTATATTAAATGTTTTTCAAATCCATCCAGTGGAAGGCCCAGAACAGGCTCATCGGGTCAAAGTTCTGGCCAGCGTACACTAACCTCCTAAAACCTGGCCAGGATCCAAATGGACCACCTTGCATTGGCTTCATCCCAATCAGTACAGGTGTGTCCAAATGCATAACCAGACAGACAAACAAACCAAATCCATCCATTGAAGGCTTAGAAGAGGCTCCCCAGGTCAAAGCTTTGGCCTACACACACCATTGGGAGGTACAACAAGGGATATCAGCCTGCTAGTATGTCTTCTGGGATCCAGTGTTACCAGTCTGTGAAAGTTTCGTCCAAATCCATCCAATGGAAGGCTCAGACCAGGCTCCCTGGTTCAAAGTTCTGCCCAATGTACACTAACTGGAGGTCCAACATGGACCCTAACCCCCTTAAAGCCTGGCCACGATCCAACTGGACCACCTCGTGTTGGTTTCATCCCAATCGGTGCAGGGGTGTCTGACTATATAACCAGACAGATAAACAAACCAAATCCATCCAGTGGAAGGCCCAGAACGGCTCCCCGGGTCAAAGTTCTGCTGAGTGTTTACCAACGGGAAGTCCAACCAGGTCCCTAAACTGCTTAACATCTGTTCGGCATCCAACTCGTGTTGGTTTCATCTGAATCGGTGCAAGGGTGTCGAAGTTATTCACCTACAAACATAGAGCAAACAAACAAAGAAACAAATGTCTTTTATATAGATAGATAAAACGCACTATCCAAAAAAGGTTAATATGTCATTCAGAGATACTGAGCTACTGAGCTATGGTGTTCTAGAAATAGACACTCTCTCATCAGTGTAATGAAAGCACATATGCATTTTTAATGCACTGAGCATGACTCATGGAATAGAGTTCTGCAAATGATGGCTCCACTTCTCTGCTTTTGAACCTCATTCATACAGCAAAACATACCGTATATACTCGTGTATAAGCCGAGTTTTTCAGCACATTTTTTGTGCTGAAAAAAGCCCCCCTCGGCTTATACTCGAGTCCCACTTACCTGGTCTCCATTTTCCAGTCTCCCCCGCTCATCTGCAGGCATCTGCAGCCTCTGTGGATCACTGTCAGCCACCATTTTATTGTAGCCCGTTTTTGTGTGTTCATTGCACATGGAACAATAAAGTTAAATGAAAAGGAGCCTGTCAGTCAAAGCTAAAGACCGGGACATTTCCATCTAGCCCCGCTGGTCAGAGACACATGTGAGTACCCTGACTTGTCCACTGCAGTTATTTGCAGCAGTTTTATAAAGTCCAATATTTTAATTTTTTGTCACCTATTAATAAGTGTCTGAAGATTCTTTTGCATAACTGTGAAATCATTGAAAAGTCTAAAAACATCCCAAACTTCAAGTATAATAAGGGTTAAATCACACAAAGCAAATTGTATTGTTCTGTTAAAATGTTTCTTCCAGCAAACAAAATCAAACTTATCTTTATCTGAGCTATTATATCAAATTCTATTTAGTGTATGTGCAGCATCTTTTGCATTACTAAAGCCTAAATTACTGTACTGTTCTGAACACTTAGGAGTAACTGCTCATCACCTTCTAAAGGCGAATAAACTTAACTGGCACATGTATTTAGTATCCACAGACTGTCTCATTGATTTATATATTAATGATCTGAGTTGTCTTTAGTGAATGTTATTTATATCTGTGTTCACCTATTAGGCTTGATACCAAGTGCAGAGGATTTAGTTTAACCATTCGTGTACAATTTATTAGGATATGGGTATATATTATGTACTTTAATAAAATTTTATTGATGTTTAATAACAATAAATTTTGATATATTCATTTACAACCTCACGTTTGTATTATTGGGAGCCCAGTGTTAACGATATCCAGCACTGTTTTTATTTTTGAAACTTACCAGTAGCTGCTGCATTTCCCACCCTAGGCTTATACTCGAGTCAATAAGTTTTCCCAGTTTTTTGTGGTAAAATTAAGTGCCTCGGCTTATATTCGGGTCGACTTATACTCGAGTATATACGGTATGTCATGTGCCCTCCCTATAAAACAAGCTTATATAATCAACTTGATAGTTATATGCTTGCGTACACATACTGTTATACTGGCTTCACTCAGACACTAAGTTTCTGTGAACTTTTATAGTGGCTTAAATTTTCCCAGGTCTCCAAAATTCTACACTAGATATTTTGATTTCCTATTGTGGGCTTCTTTTAAAACATATCAAGACCACAAAATATTTTTAAAAATCACACCTTTCTCCCAGCCTCAAATATAATCATTTCAAGTATTGTCGCAACTATGTATTACATCGGGCACCATATATAACAAATGCAGCATTCTATAAAGTATGTTTAAACAATAACCTTAAATGAGCTTTATACATTATAAACATATTAAATTATTTTAGTCCAATATTCCTCCTCTATTTCCATCCTTGTGCCTCTTTGCCATTTTTAAACCCCCAAAGTCAAAATAACTATTCATTATGAACTATTAAAGGCAAAAAATATGATATTGTAAGCTGTTAAGGGATTTGCTCATACCTATGGTCTTCCATATACTATACAGTACATGATTTATTCCTGTCATATGAAATATGTTTCCAATCTCTTCCCAAATCCCAACCGCTCTTTATTATATAGTTTGTTTGTCATACGTAGCGATATTAATCCACTTGATGTTTGTGAGAAGAGACAGTGAAATGAAAAGTAGTGAATGCAAGTGTGTTTAGGTAACTGAATGGTATTTCAAAATTTAATTAGGATTGACTTATATTGATCTTTTCAATCTAGAAATCCCAGCATAGATTTGCTTGTTCCTATGAGACAATGTTATTACCTTTCTTGATGAAAGAAGCATACATGAAAGTACATTTGAGCCAATAGCACTATAAAAAATAAAAATAAAAATTGGAGCACTATTCTTAGCATTCAAGTATATTATGTAATTTACTGCTAACCCTGTATTCAGCCTCAAATCTTCAGTATAAATCACATTGCTTGAATTGGTAATGTTGCATGAGATGTGATGCCAAGTTGATAGTGAATGCAGAGGAGGTGTTATAAATATATGCAGCGGAAGGAATTAAACAATACCTTATCCCAGTATATCTTATTGTGGGATGGTGAGAATGGATCAAGATACATACATGCTGTAGAAGTCCCAAATGGTGCTTTGGCCTGTTTAGGGAAGTATGAGTTAGAAAGGAGCTCATAGTCTCTTTTTATTTGCAATGTGTGCTGGTTCACAGGAGTAATCTTGCAGCTGTCAGAAAAGCTAAAGATGGGGTGCTAACTGTTTATTATCTAAGTTAAAAGAATGTAAGCTAAACTAGTGTAATAAATAGTAAAAGATAAAAGGCTAAGTGACTTATGGTATTGTAGGCGATCACACTTACTTTGTAATATGGTATTACAGAATGGGATTGTAGCACACCATAATAAACACTTAAACTAGGCAATATGCTTTAGAGCGGCAGTTCCCAAACTGTGCGCCGCGGCTCCCTGGGGTGCCGCGATCTCCATAGTAAAAAACCAAAAAAAACCCCCCAAAAAAACAAAACTTACCCATCATCCAGTGCCGGATCCTCCTCCTCACTGACTGCCGGGCGTGACCTTATCACGTCCGTCCAGCTTCAGTGAGGAGCAGCAGCAGAGAGGACGTCAGGACCGAAGGTAAGTAAGTGATAGTGAAGAGGGGCACAGAGAGACACTGAAGGAGGACAGAGAGAGACACTGAAGGGGGACAGAGGGAGACAAAGAAGGGGGACAGAGAGAGACACTGAAGGGGGACAGAGAGAGACAGACTGAAGGGGGACAGAGAGAGACAGGCTGAAGGGGAACAGAGAGAGACAGGCTGAAGGGGGGCACAGAGAGACAGGCTGAAGGGGGGCACAGAGAGACAGGCTGAAGGAGGGGGACAGAGAGACAGGCTGAAGGAGGGGAACAGAGAGACAGGCTGAAGGAGGGGGACAGAGAGACAGGCTGAAAGAGGGGGACAGAGAGAGACAGGCTGAAGGATGGGGACAGAGAGAGACAGGCTGAAGGAGGGGGACAGAGAGAGACGCTGAAGGAGGGGGACAGAGAGAGACAGGCTAAAGGAGGGGGACAGAGAGAGACGCTGAAGGAGGGGGACAGAGAGAGACACTGAAGGAGGGGGACAGAGAGATGCTGAAGGAGGGGGACAGAGAGACACTGAAGGAGGGGGACAGAGAGAGACGCTGAAGGGGGACATATAGAGATGCTGAAGGGGGACAGAGAAACACTGAAGGAGGGGGACAGAGAGACACTGAAGGAGGGGGACAGAGAGACACTGAAGGAGGGGGACAGAGAGAGATGCTGAAGGGGGGGACAGAGAGAGATGCTGAAGGGGAAGACAGAGAGAGATGCTGAAGGGGGGGACAGAGAGAGATGCTGAAGGGGGGGGACAGAGAGAGATGCTGAAGGGGGGTCAGAGTGTGAGCTGATGAAGAGGGACACAGAGTGTGAGATGGCGAAAAGGGGGATACAGGGTGTGAGATGGCGAAAAGGGGGACACAGGGTGTGAGATGGCGAAGAGGGGGACACAGGGTGTGAGATGGCGATGAGGGGGACACAATGTGAGATGGTGAAGGGGATACAAAGTGATATGGCGAAGGGGCGCAGTGATATGATAAAGGGGCACAATGTGATGGTGAAGGGGTCTAAATACATCTTACATCATTTTGACCCAACTACTTAAAAAAACGGGACTACCCGGTAATTATTTTTGCTTAGGGATGCCTTGGAAAATTTATGGTGACCCTAAGGGTGCCTCGAGCTGAGAAAGTTTGGGAACCACTGCTTTAGAGTCTAAACAGTACTGATACTGTAATACAAGTATCAAAAGGGGGGCTTTTAGCACAGAGACAGTATCTTAAAGACAAAGTAATTTTATATAGACAACAATGGTATTTGGCTAAAAACAAAGATCTAAAGGGAACCAATATTTAAAAAGATGGAGGAACACTACTTCGTCAGTCCAATAGCAATATTTGGGCAGGGACTGTCTCTAGGGACTCTTCTGAGAAGGCTTGGGTCCGGAGCATGCTCAGAAGTACAGTAGATGAAGGATAATAAAATCTCGGATAAGTAGTAGGAACATTGATGCAAAGAATGCAGACATGCCTGAGATTACTCTTTAAACTGAAAGCAATTCTAAAAGCGCTTAAAAGGGTTCTGATTACACCATTTTGTGCATTATTAAGCCAGTCACTATTAACAGGAATAGTCCCAGAGGACTGGAAAAGAGTAAGTGTATTCCCACTTAAAAAAAACTAGCAGTAAAGAAGACGCTGCAATTACAGACCAGTGAAGAATGGAAACATTTATGGAAGAGCTGTAGAATATCACAAATCCAGCAACTTACAAAATCCCAAGCAGCATAGATTTATGGGATAGATAGAGGTGGAACTAAAAATTTAAATTATCTAGTGTTCATTATGGCCTTTGACACAGTCCCATTTCAGACAAGTAAATAATTTGGTAGCCTTGGTAGTGAATTCAAAGGTGAATGAGTGAATAATATGTTGGTTGAAGGATAGAACACAGAGAGTTGTTGGAATGCATTCAGAGAGGGAGTGGGTACCAGTGGTGAGTACTCCGAGGATCTGTACATGGACCAGTCCTCTTTAATATCTTTATTGGAGATGTTGCTACAGTTATTGATGGGAAAATTGCCTTTTTGCAGATAACACCAGAAGGAATGGAGACTGTTATTTATGATTTAGGTACATCAGAGGAATGGTCAAGACTATGGAAACTACAATTCAATGCCAAAAAATGTAAAATACACCTGGCTCTTAAAAATCTAAAAGTCAGATATAGGGTTAATGGCACAAAGTGGCAAAAAAGGAAAAGGATCTAGGAGTCACAATTTCACATACACTTACACTTGCCTTTATGGCAAGTAAACAATGTACCAAAGCAATTGGGAAATCCAGTCAGGTACTAGGATGCATAAGAAGAGTAATTAGTAGCAGAAAGAGAGAGGTGGTTGAGGGACTGTATAGGCCATTGGCGAGACAGTGCCAATAATACTATGATCAGTTTTGAATGCATAGGTTATAAAAATAAGAATTATGCATAGTCTACATCACAAAACTTACTAACGAAGAAAAATGAACTTAATTGGTATAACCTGGAACAGAGAATGAAGAAAGAGAATATATTAGAATCTTGCAAATATATCAATGATTTTAACAAGCTACAAAAGAAAAGCATTCTACATAGCAGGATAAGTAGTAGAACAAGAGGAAATTCATTAAAACAGGAGCATAGCAGGCTTTTGGGGAAATTGGAGGAAGAATTATTTTACTGAAAGTGTTGCAGATAAGTGGGATAGCCTTCCAACAGAGTTGGGGGGAATTTAAACATGTTTTGGATACACATAAAGCTACTATTAATCTGGGAAAAATGCCAAGGATCAAATACGGTCTGTGAGTTTTAGGAATAAAAATGAGCAGAATAGATGGGCCATGTAGTTCTTATCCCCTGTCAAATTAAATATTTCTAAGTCTGTGCATTTAGAGTTCCCGGTGAAATTGTAATTGCAGAGTACAAACAGCTATCCCACAAAAATGTGGAAATTAATTCAAAAGTGTTTGAGGCAAACATTCAGATTCTGGGTAGTGTGCTCTCTGCACATATCATCCTGATGGACACCAAGCAGCTGTTTGGCAATATGACCATTAATGGTTCTGATAACGAACTTGCATGGAGCCCTACATTGATTTGGAACAAATAAATTTATTTCACAAGTAGAAATCAGATTCTATTAGACATTAAACTGGAAATACATTTTCTATTGTAATCAGTCATCTTTTCAGCAAAAACATTGTTGAATATTGTGATTATATGCTAATTTAGTTTGCATCAGTCTGTGGGGATATATAGTGGTGTTTGCACAGTCTGATAGGACGTGTTTGGTATGCTTGGCTAAGTGGTTAGCACTTCTGCCTCACAGCACTGGGGTCGTGAGTTGAATTCCCGACCATGGCCTTATCTGTGTGGAGTTTGTATGTTCTCCCCGTGTTTGTGTGGGTTTCCTCCGGGTGCTCCGGTTTCCTCCCTCACTCCAATTACAGTCTTCACACATATAATAACACAGTGTATATCTATTACATCAAATACAATGAATTGCCTACTTCAACTATTTTCATCAATGTGAATTTGAGTCTTCTCTATGTGACTATGAATGTGTGTAGGTGTCCATGAACTTGTGTATCCCAGATTTCATTGTATGTGTATAAGTGTGTATCATAGATTTAGTTACAATTACTCTGTTATCTAAATTATTTCAGATCACTAGTGTCCAATGCCATATAACTGCTTACATATATATCGTGCTTAATACAATGTTTTCACTGCCTGTGTACAACTCCTATCAGGCCACTTCTCATGAGTAGTACAATAGACACTTCCCAATAAAACATCACTGTTTAGTAAATGTATCCTAAGGACAATAACTTGCCAATGGAACATAACTGCTTAGTAAAACTTCCTAGTGCAAAGTCACTAATTCATGTATATTTATCATCCATATTCCCATTCATCATATGCACAGTCCCACGATTATACAGCCTCACAGGGTTTACTAAACTGCATGGCCCATTGGTGGCCACTTTGTCTTGTCGAAGTCGTATAATTGGATGAACGAAAGTATATTGGTTAATATTGTTTTACCGTGCGATTGCGATCAGTACGCCACGTAACACGTGGCACGGCGCGATCGCGCGATAAAATACGCACACATACACTCGTACTCCCATATTAATTCATTTATATATTTCATATTTATAATGGTTTCATTCCACAGTGATTTATGACCAGATGGTATTTAGTTTATAGTTATATATATTAAGGTTATATGTACACTTTAGGGATATTTAAAGGTTCAGGTTACAGGAAACATGTCATGTTTAGTATCATTTTAATCCCCTATGTGTCCGCAGTTTTCCGGTTCATTTGCCGAAGGGATCGCACATTGCAAAATCTAGTTAGCGATGTTAGGGAATAAATGTTTAAAATGTTACTGACTGTGTATTGTAAATAGACTAGCTTAAACTGGTTTCTGGGCGGGAGAATCATCTGGAATGTTGACCCACACCCTTGGAGGGGGTTGTTTGAACTGGCCTATGACATGCATTACACTGGACCCTCCTTAAGCCTGGACCTATAGAAGCAAGCCACATCTGTATTGTTTTCTCTGTAACACTGAGTGTATATAATACAGCTTTGCTGGGACCAGCTGCAGTCATCTCTGACCACAGTCTTCTGGAGTGAAGTACTGTAGCTGGTACCAGCGGAGCGCAGCAAAGGGTGCAGCGGTATGTATGTATTTGGCATCGGCTGTACTGTATTATAATTATGTATTGAATTGCTAAAACTTTTGCATCTGCTAAATAAATTGTTTGTGCTTTGGAAACACAATAAATCGCTTAGACAATGCTTATTGGAAAACAATAAAATTACTTTAGTAGTCTATTGAACGCATACTTGATTTTCAAAACAAACCAACTGATTATGCAATCTTTAGCTCAGTATTTAAACCGTTTAATCCTAATTGCCTGTGCAATCTCAATACAATTCCTATCAGGCCACTCAAGTTACACTATATGGGGAAAAATATTCAGACGCTTGATTATTACACCATCAGGGGCTGCAATGACATTGTATTCAAATACATATACTTTAATATGGAATTTGTTTCCCTTTTGCAGTGATAACAGCTTCCACTCTTCTTGGAAGGCTTTCTACAAGATGTTGGAGTGCTTCTGTGGGAATTTGTGCCCATTCATTCTGTAGAGCATTTATGATGTCAGGCATTGTTGTGGAATGAAAAGGCCTGGCTCGCAATCTCCGTTCAAGTTCATCTCAAAGGTGTTCGACGGGGTTGAGGTCAGGGCTCTGTGCAGGTCAGTCAAGACCTTTCACACTGAACTAATCAAACCATGTCTTTGTAGTCCTTGCTTTGTGCACTGGGGCAGTGTCATGTTGGAATCGAAAAGGGCCTTCACCAAAGTTGGAAGCATAACATTGTCCAAAAAGACTTGGTATGCTAAAGTTTTAAGATTGCCTTTTACTGGATATAATTGGCCTAGCCCAAACCCTGAAAAACAGCCCCATACCATTATCCCTCCTCCACCAAACTGCACAGTTGGCATAATGCGGTCAGGCACATAGTTGTCCCAGCATATATCTAACCCAGACTCGCCCATCTGACTACTAAACAGAGACACGTGATTTGTCACTCCACAGAACATGTTTCCACTGCTCTACAGTCTAGTGTAGGTGTGGTATACACCACTCCATCCAAAGCTTGGCATTGGTCTTGGTGATGTGAGGGTTGCATGCAGCTGCTTGGGCATGGAAACTCATTCCATTTAGCTCCCATTGCACAGTTTTTGTACTTACATTAATGCCAGCGGAAGTTCAGCTATGGAATCAGCAGAATTTTTACGCACCATGCATTGACCTCACTTTGTGATTTTACGCAGCCTTTTGCTTCGTGGCTGAGTTGCTGTTGTTCCTAAACTCTTCCACTTTTTAATAACATCACTTACATTTGACCGTGGCATATCTAGCAGGTATGAAATTTCATGAACTGTCTTATTGCAAAGGTGCCATCCTATCCCAGTACCATGCTTGAAGTCACTGAGCTCTTCAACATGACCCATTTTGTGTCACAAATATTTGAAAAAAGAAAACTGCATGGCTAGGTGCTTGATTTTATATAACTCTGGCAACGGGTCTGATTGAAACACCTCAATTCAATGATTAACATGTATGGCCAAATACTTTTGTCCATATAGTGCATTTGGATTCAGTACACAGTATTGTAAACAAGGTACAATTGCAGCAAAAATCTACAAAACAAGTACTGTATTAAATTAACACTTTTTACACAGCCATGTAACAAGCATATTACATAATAAACTATAAAGCCAGTAATAGCAATATTGTTACTAAAACTCCAACAGTAAAAGCATACAGCATTGCAGGGGCTAAGCAACAAGCTCAATGCTTACTAAACTTCAATCATACAGGTTTAATAAAATTCCAATAAACCATTTATTTCATCTATAAAAAACAGCTATAATAGACACATGTAACAAGCAGCATATTTAACTTCTGTAATTGAAAACAATACAGGACAGTACTCATTAGTACACAGCACGCAGTGTCTCGTAACATTCCTTTGTACTAGTAGGGGGAGGGGATTGTCTACACACCTTTCCAAAAGTCCATTTTGTAAGACTATATGTGCTCTAATTCCTATTTATGCAACATAATCCAGACACATTATCACATGATTTCACAATAACCTCCAAATCAAGCTCAAAAATTTATTATATACACTCAGAATTCCATAGTACAATGTAACAATATCACTGAACATATAAAACACTTTACACTTAAACACTGAATATATTAACACTTTACCACTAAACACTGTTCAACAAAATCTAAAATAAGACACTGTACAAAACAAACTCTGTATGCTATTTCATCATGTTTATATATTTAACCATTATATATCCCCTTATGATCAAATATTATCAGAGCCCAGAATGGTTTATGAATGATGTTTCTGGTTGTCTTATCCATGGTGGTCGGCAAGTGAATGTGAATCCAGAGAGTTTCTTAAAGAAAAAGAAGAAAATAGTACAGCGCTGAGAGTTGTCTAGACCCTAATTAAAATTAAACCACAACGTAGACTGAACAAGTACAAAAATAATAATCTGGGTCTTAAAACAGCTGCTGTTATAAGACCTAGATCTTTCATGTGATTTGTTCTTGATGTGCTAGCAGGGTTTCATTCATTTTACATATCAGGTTACTGTATGTTTTTTTAAGCACAGCATTGAATGGTTTTATGTATATATTAATTTATATGATTATTTAATAAATTACGATATATATTATTAATTATTGTTTTTGGACTTATTCAATCTACATTGGTGGTTTAGTTTTAATTAGTGTCCAGATAACTCTCGGCGCTGTACTATATTCTTCTTTTTTTTACACTTGTTGTGGTATAGGGAGGTCACTTTCCCCTTGTATAGCAGGGAGAGTTGCCTAGCCCACTGTTTAGCATAATTATTTATTTTTATTGATTGTAGCCTATATATTTGATCAATTTGGTTTTTGGGTCATATGGTGCACCAATAGACGGTTGCGTGTTGTATAGTTTTTCAAAGGAAGTGACTTACAAAGGGATATTCAGATTTGTCTTTAGAGTTGTTAATTAGAGAGGCCTCTGAGAGCAGAGAGATTCCCTGGCAATGGAATCTTTGGGTCATATTTCTAAACCAGAAATACTACTTTCTTAAAGGTGTGACTAATAGAAATTACTGAAGAGGAATCCACTCTATCAAGAGACATCACAAAACATCAAATACATTCACTTTGCATTCAGTCTGGTGTGAAGAGAATCCATGATAAATAAAGTGATTAAAGTGAATTATTACAATTAAAAGCATATCCAATAGGAACTGAATCTATCTTGTTGAGCAATATATACTGCAAAGGGTAGGAGTCAAATCAGAACAATTTTTACCAAACATGATTTTAATAGCTCCACAATGCAGGAACTGCATCTCAGCAAAGCAGCAGTTAGGGAGGTCAGGTTCAGTTACCAGCACTACCTGTCAGAGGATTAACATAGTGTGGTTACACAGCACACTCCTCCATCCAGGACCAGCATTTAAACTTTCAAATTCTGGTTTTAAAAATCGCAATTCCTGAAAATTTCATTATAAAACTTAAAAGTTTCTAGTAAAATTCAAAATAATAATGTATAGTTAAAACCCTGGGGCATGTTAAGACAAATCCCACTTGGACGTGTGCGATGTGTGGGTGTGAAAGGTTTTGTCAAACAAGAGCATCGAACAAGACCATCTGGTCTGTCAAAAAATTATTAAACCCCTGCAAAGTGATATCTCACACTCACAGTTACCTATCCAAATCTGCCACCACTAAGATTTGGTTCCAAAGCCGACACATTAAGGAAATCTACAGTTACTCTTTGACTTATCTCAAAATACAATAACAACCTTGTCACGAATTGGGATCTTAGCCCTGTTTACTTCACTCGGCGGTACCATATTACCATACACTCAGCAAGTTGCCAGTGCAACACTTCCTAGTTCCTGGCTCCAGAGCTATAGTTGCTGTTGTTTTGTTGCTCCACACTACCTCCTGAATACAGAGATCTACCCTTCATGTGTACTCAACTTCATCCGGATTACTGCTTCTATTATCCTGCAGTGTACAGATCTCCACCATTACCTCTGAGTGAATTAACCTCAACCTGCTGTTGTGTTTTGGACTTCTCTCAGTGAGTTCAACTTCTTCTGCAGCTATTACATGAACTGCAAACCTTTAACCATTCGTGTGAATTCAACTTCATCTGCTGCTGTTATATGAACTGCAAACATTAACTATTTCTGTGAATTCAACTTCATCTGTTGTTGTTATCTAAATTACAAACATTAACCATTTGTGTGAATTCAGCTTCTTTCCACTGCTGAAATAAATACCTTGGTAGTTATTCCTCATGTGGATTCACCTTCTTTGCACCTGCGAGCAAGCTCTATGAGCAAGACATTTATCCAGCTCCCCAGTTTCCACTACACTCCTGCCACACCTAGACCCTGGGGTCCCGAGACTGATCCCAGAAACCCTATTGCCGTGACAGTTTGCACTGGCCCAATGGATCCAGCAGGGAAACACCCCAAGGGTGGACTTAGTCTGAAGTCTAGTTGAACGCATGGAAAAACAGGAAACTACTCAGAAGCAAGTGATGAAATATTTGCAAGAGCTATCTGCTTGTATGGCAAACCTTCAGACTGCATTGACACGGACACCTACCCAAATCCCTTCAGAGAGTACCAGCGCCAATGTTCTATCAGGTCCACCATCCCAGTTGGTTCTTTATATGCCAGCCAAATATGATGGAGACCCAAAAAACAGTAGAGGGTTCCTGAATCAATGCAGTATTCACTTTGAGCTGAAACCAGCTAATTTTCCTACAGATCGAACTAAGACTGTATTTGACGAGCCTGGGAGATCATCTGCCACAGCTGACATCCTGCGGTTGCAACAGGCCCAATCATCTGTGGGACAATATGTAGTCCAATTCAGAACCCTTTCATCTGAAATTTTATAGAACAATGGCGCATTAGTGGCAGCCTTTTGGAAAGGTCTCTCTGACTGCATAAAGGATTAGTATATCCTATACAGTATACAACACCTTCAGTGGTGACTACTGAAAGAAGAAGAAGAAGAAGAAGAAGAAGAAGAAGAAGAAGACATTGCACCTCTTTAACATTATATATATATGTATATATTGTAGTGGTTGGGATACTTTCCTACTTTCACCTTCTAGTGGAGGAAAGAGTGATGGTTGCCCTGGGAAACCACTGTCTGAAGGGGCAGATATGGGTTAATTCCACACACACACACACACACACACACACACACACACAACAGGAGACCAGGTGGAGCACCTGGGTCTTCACAAGGAATCTCCGCAAGGGAGTTTGGGCACAGCTGCAGAGGGTACACAGGTCGCGTTTCTCCAAGACAGTCACCGACGTAGCGACAGTAGTAGACAGGCGTGGTTAGATGGTCCAAGTCAAAGCTACACGAGCAGAGCGGCACACAGGGAGGATCCAGAGAGTAGTCAGGTCAAGCCAAATAATCAAACCAGCTGAGCAACAAGGTACCAATTCGTTACACAGGAGAGTAATAAGAGGCAAGCCGAGTCAGAACCGAAGAACATTGGATCAGAAGTTCAGGAGACACTGGGGTATGGAGTGAACCAATACTCTGGCACCATAATGGTGTCAGAGGACACTATATAAACAGTAAGGTGCACCCTGATTAAGTTATTGAGATTCAGCGGTGAAACACGCTGACCACAACAGGTGAGCGGGGATAGCGTCCCGTTGCTAGGTGAACAGAGCATGCGCACGTATGGCGTGCAAGGAACAAGGGAGTGTCCCTGTCACGGTATACTAGAATACAGACCCCTGACCTGCCAAGACTAACACTCACCAGAGGCGCGGAGTCTAACATAGCGGCTGGCCTTCACCAAGAACCGCCGCAAGGTGGTATGGACTTTGCGGCGACCGCCACGCAGGTCGCGGTCCTCTGGTAGTGGGGCAGGTTCCACGGAGTTTGGAAAAAACAGAGCTTGAACAGAAATGACCACTGAGACAGCAAAGCTGTATGGAGTACTGCGGATTGCAGAATGACCACTGGAATAGCGGAAGCTGTACAAGTTGCTGCGGGTTGCAGGATGACCGCTGGGATAGCGGGAAGCTGTATAAGTTTCTGCGGTTTGCAGGATGACCGCTGGGATAGCGGAAGCTGTACAAGTTGCTGCGGTTTGCAGGATGACCGCTGGGAAAGCGGAAGCTGTACAAGTTGCTGCGGGGTGCAGGATGACCGCTGGGATAGCGGAAACTGTAGAAGTTGCTGCGGGTTGCAGGATGACCGCTGGGATAGCGGGAAGCTGTATAAGTTGCTGTGGTTTGCAGGATGACCGCTGGGATAGCGGAAGCTGTACAAGTTGCTGCAGGTTGCAGGATGACCGCTGGGATAGCGGAAACTGTACAAGTTGCTGCGGAATGCAGAATGCTGTAGAGAAAGCTGTGGATTGCAGGATGCTGTATAGAAAGCTGTGGATTGCAGGAGGAATTCACTAGGACATCCAACTGAATCTAAGAACAGGCTCAGAGTAAAGAAAGAGGGAGGTTTAAATACTGGAGAAAGATCCTCCAACCAATAGAGGGCAGTGGAAGGCCTTTAAGCAGAAATCGGGTCTGCGCATGCGCAGACCCATCCAAGATGGCGGCCGTCATCGGGACTCCGCCAGGCGCCGGAGAGGTAAGAGAGCCGGGTCCTGACTAGCGGGACCCTGGCATGACAACCCCGTTGCTTGGCAATGGTATGCGACTGTCAAGGAGGTGCAGGCGCCCATCTTCTGACAGTACCCCCCTACCCTGAAGAAGAAGAGTTGGAAATCTGATTCTTCAAAAACTTTGATAGCAGGTGGGGAGCATGTAAGTCTTTCTTATCCACCCAGGACCTCTCCTCAGGGCCTTAACCCTTCCAGTAGACGAGGAGTCTTGCCATGAATAGATTGTGATCTCAAGATGCATTCAACCTCATATTCGTCCCCCAAAGCCATCTTGATAAGAGGAGGCGGAGGCTGAAGGTTGAAGAATTCATTAAGAACGAATGGTTTTAATAAGGAGATATGAAATGAATTATGCACGTGGAGTGAAGGAGGTAGATGGAGCTTATAGGTAACAACATTAATAATATGTGGAAAGGACGAATATATTGACAAGCGAATTTCATTGATTGCAGCTTAAGTCTGCAGTTGCGCGTGAATAGCCAGACCTTGTCCTCTACTTGAAGAACTGGAATCTTCCTACGATGAGGATCAGCAAAGAGCTTACGCCGTTCCAAGGATTGTAAGAGTTTAGATTGTACTTGGATCCAAATTTTCAAAAAATCAAGGACCATATCTCGAGCTGCAGGTACCGATGCACTGGAAGCTTCTGAAAAGGTGGGAAGTACGGGGTATCTGCCAAAGATGGTAAAGAAAGTAAACACTCCAGAGGACTCATGTTGATGAATATTATGTGAGAACTCTGCCCAAGGTAGACAATCCAGGAGGATAGTTGATTGGAACAGTAACAACGAAAGAACATCACAAAATCCTGGTTGACCCGCTCAGTTTGACCATTCATCTGGGAATGGTATCCCAAGGAGAATATCAGTTTGATTCCTAGAGTGTTGCAAAAAGATCTCTAGAATCTTGAAATGAATTGTTCACCCCTATCAGGGATGATCTCAAAGGGACAACCATGGATATGAAAAATATTTTTAATGAAAAGAGTGGCTAGTTCGGCAGCAGATGGCAATTTCTTAAGTTGGACGAAGTGTGCCCATTTGGTGAAATGATCGACCACCACCCAAATAGTATTGAAGCTATGGGTATTGTGGAGGTCAGTAATAAAGTGCATACTGGTGCTTGCCCAAAGAGAGTCTGGAACAGGGAGCGGAAGAAGAAACCTGGCTGGGAGACACCTAGGTGCTTGTGATGGGCACATACTCCGCAAGCTGCAACATACATGGGGATGTCAGCACTCAAGGAAATCCACCAATAGCTGCGAGACAAAAGAGCAATGGTCTTCTTAACCCCAGCATGCCCAGCAAATCTGGAATCATGAGCCCAAGCTAACAGTCTGGGATGAAGATGGGTCTCCACAAAAGAGCGTCCAACAGGTCTTAACTGAGGATTTAGTCAAACTGAGTATTTAGTCAAAGCCAGAATATTCAGTGGACTGATGATAGGTCTGATGTCCGAGTGGCAAGAGTCTGAAGGATCAAAAAACCTGGACAGTGCATCAGCCCTGAATTTTTAGACTCAGCACAATAAGGCAGAATCAACTGGAATCTAGTAAAAAGAAGGGACTAGCGGGCCTGACGAGGGTTACGGCACTGGTCAGATTCCTGATAAGTTAGGTTCTTATGATCCGTGAATACAGCAATAGGATGGAGAGCGCCCTCAAGAAGGTACCACCATTCTTTTAACGCTATCTCGATAGACAGAAGTTCCTTGTCTCTGATGCTATAGTTGAACTCACCGGGTAAGAACTTCCTAAAAAGAAAGCCACGTGGGGAAAAGGTGCCAACGGAATTCTTCTGAGAGAGAACTGCACCCACATCCACAGAGGAAGCATGTACCTCTAGAAAAACAGTTGTAGCTGGTCAGGTTGTCTCAAGACAGGAGCAGTAGCAAAAGCTTCCTTTAAAAATTTGAAGGTCAAAACTGCCTCCTGAGGCCAATTTATGGCTAGTCCACCATTATGGGTAAGTGACGTGATGAACGCAATCAAAGAAGAGAAGTTTTTAATCAATTGTCGGTAATAATTGCAGACTCCAATAAAATGTTGAGCAGCCTTTATGCCAAAGGGATGAGGACAATTAAGGATGGATTCTACCTTTTTAGGATTCATTTGAAGACTCATGCCGGAGATTATATACCCGAGGAAAGGGACATGATGTTGTTTAAAAAGGCACTTTTCCAATTTGCAGTACATGTGATTGGTACGGCGACGAGACAAAACTTCTTTGACATGAACTCGATCAGATGTACTGTTCCAGAAAAAGACCAGAATATCATCAAGGTAGACGACAACCTATTGATACAGAAGATCTCAGAAGATTTCATTGATGAATTCTTGAAAAAACAGTCATTACAAAGCCCAAAGAGCATCACGAGGTACTCATAGTGCCAGTCTTTAGAATTAAAGGCGGTTTTCCACTCGTCACCCTGGTGAATTCGAATTAGGTTATAGGCCCCTCTAACATCCAGTTTGGTGAAATATTGTGCTCCACAGATCTGATCAAAAAGTTCTGATATGAGGGGAAGCGGGTAGCGGTTTTTCACCATAATAGCATTCAGCTTCCAGTAGTCGATGCAGGGTCTAACGGTACCATCCTTCTTTTTGACAAAAAAGAACTCTGCACCTGCTGGCGAAGAAAACTTTCAGATAAAACCACGTTCAAGATTTTCAGAGACGTATTTTTTTACATTGCTTGAGTCTCAGGGAGGGATGGGAGGAAGACCCTGCCCCTAGGGATGCTTTTGTTGGGTACAAGGTCAATGGGGCAATCCCAGAGACAGTGTGGAGGCAGCGACCCGGCTGCAACTTTGCTGAACACATCTACAAACTCTGTATAGGCCTCAGAAATAACTGGCTTTGGAGTAGAGACTAGACAGGAGATTCTTGGGAGAGTACAGCAGCCAAACAATGTTGTTTACAGGTGGATCCCCAAGAAATGACTTGAGCACGAGATCAATCGAACTGCGGATTGTGAGCTTTAAGCCAGGGAAGGCCCAGAATAACAGGATTGATGGACTGAGGAAGAATTAGGAAACTTATCCACTCAGAGAGACACACTCCTACCGACAGCCGTAAGGGACTGGTAATGCGGTAGATGGAACCATTACTGATACGATTATCATCAATCGCGGTCAGTGTCGGAGGCTGTGGCAATGGAGGAATGGAGAGAAGGAGTTTGGAAGCCAATTCAACGAAAATGAAGTTCCCAGTGAATCCATGAAAGCTGTCAACTGCTGGGGGTCATTCGGAGAATACAGAGTAATAAGCATAGGAAATTCAGAATTTTGCAAAGAGTAGGGAGTGAGGGACTTGCATCCTAGGACGACCCTCTTAACCTTACCTAGGATGGGATGTTTCACGGCCTCTTGGAGCTTGAGGAGAAAAGATGACCTGAGTCCCCACAATAAAGGCAAAGGCGGTTCTTGATGCATCTATTACGCTCCTCCTGGGAAAGACAAGAGAGACTTATTTACATGGGTTCCTCAGGAAGGATTGCTGGAGACTGGAACCTTCTTAATGAAGGTGGAAAAATCCCGGAGCATAGGATCATCCTGTTCGCAGAGGGGAGATGCCCAGGCCAAGGCTTGACCAGAGAGGAGGGGAAAGAATATAAGCCACTTTGGTCCTCTTTGAGGCAAAATTTTCCGGAGCGCGCTCAAACTGAATAGCGCACTGGTTCAGGAACCCACGACAGCTCTTGGGATCGCCATTAGAAAAAGAGACAACAGGACTGTTGCCTATGGATGCTGAATACAGGTCCATGACCAATACTCGTCCAATGTCCTACACAAGGAAACAAAAGGAGCCATTGAGACATTCACTTGCCGATCACTCTGTCATGGAAAATGAGGAAACACCAGACAAAGTCGAGGACTGGTCCCCAATTCCAATTCTGTTTTCATTACAAAACTTTGCTAGAGAGCATCTTATTGATGCCTCTCTAGAAAAATGCATTTAAAACTGTTGGGGGAATGGATGGTGTGATAAAAGCTGCCAGGCCAGCAGATGGTGTACCTTATTTTTTTTTTAAAGGGGATTTGCTGGATAGAGCGGGGGTTGTTCAGTAGAAAAATGTTGAACAACTATTAATACCGCAGGGATACGTACCTTTAGTATTGAAAGCCTCACAGACACAGACATCTTTGTGGGAGTCATTTGGGAGAGGATAAGACTCGGGAAAAGGTTCTACTATGGTTTTACTGATCAGGAATACATATGGCAGCTAAAAGGTATTGCTTATCCTGCCCAGTATGTCAAAAACCTCCCAAAAACCTGATTTCAGGTCCCCATTAATTCCTATTCCAGTCGTTCAAGTACCCTTTGAACAAATAGGAATGGACCTGGCAGGTCCACTAGAGAAATCTGCTTGTGGACACCAGTATGTTTTGGTGATTCTGGACTATGCCACGCACTTTCCAGAAGCCATTCCCTTACACAACATCAAGTCAAGTACTATAGCAAAGGAGCTACTTCTACTTTATATGAGGTTGGGGATTCCGAAAGAAATTCTAACAGACCAGGGTACCCATTTTATGTCTAAATTGATGAAGGAGAATACTTGGCGGAAAAGATCTCTGCACCTCAGTCTAACACCCACAAACGGATGGGCTGGTGAAGCGCTTTAACCATACTCTAAAACAAATGATTAGGAGGGTGGTAGCACAAGAGAAGAAGGATTGGGATACACTACTCCCTTTTCTAATGTTCTCGGTACGTGAAGAACCACAAGTCTCAATGGGGTTTAGTTCATTTGAACTCTTGTATGGACGACAACCTAGGGGCATTTTGGACCTCCTTAAGGAACAACAAAAACCCAAAAATCCAAATGTGGTTCAGTTTGTTGCCCAACTTTATGAAAAGTTGAGACAAACATGACCTCTAGTGAGAGAACACTTAGAGGATGCCCTAGAGCGTCAAAGAAAGCATTATGACACTCGGGCAGTAGTTTGTTCCTTCAGCCCAAGCGACAAGGTTTTGGTTCTTGTTCCCACCCAGGAAATTAACTTCTTTGCACACTGGCAGGTGCCCAGTAAACTATAAGGTCCGCCAGTTGGGTAAAAGATGAGAAGAACAGATTTACCAGGTCAATTTACTAAAACCTTGGCATGAGGATAATCCTGGAACTTCAATGCTAGCTGTTAAAACAGCCTATGAGGTACTCATTGAGACCTCCCTGATGCCACCTCAGAAGCAACAGGTGGTAAAAATAGTGGCTCGAAGCAGGGAATTCTTTTCTCCTGTCCCTGGGCGTAGTGATCTGATAGAGCATTATGTAGTCACACCCTCAGGGGTGGTAATTAAACAATGGGCCTACCCTATTCACAAGGCCAGACGAGCTGCGGTAAAGAAGTAGAAAACATGCATCAACTGGGCATGGTGGAATAATCCACCAGCGAGTGGAATAGTCCGATAGTGTTGGTCCTGAAGTCCAATGGGACAATACATTTTTGCAATGATTTTAGACAGTTAACTAAGGTCTCCCAATTTGACATGTATCCCATGCCACGAATAGAAAAATTGAAAGAGAATTTAGCCAGGAGTATGTATTTGTCCACATTAGACCTCACTAAGGGTTATTGGCAAATACCTCTAACATCCTCTGCCAAGCCAAAAACTTCTACGCCTGAAGGCTTATTTTAGTAGAAAGTATTGCCTTTTGGGCTGCATAGGGCACCTGCCACATTCCAGAGGGCTGTGGATAAACTCTTGAAACCCCATAGAGCATATGCCACTGCATCTATACTCGTGATTGGAAGTCATATCTTTCCAAAGTGGAAGCAGTGTTAGAATCTTTGAGGGCACATGGCCTTATGGCCAATTCGGAAAAATGTGCATTAGTCATGCCAGAGGCAAAATACCTAGGATATGTAGTTGGATATGGGAAGGTCAAACCCCAGATCGACAAGGTAGAGTCTGTAAAGAGTTGGCCCAAACCAGAGAACAAAACCTAGTTGAGGACATTTCTGGGCTTGGTAGGATGCTACCGTCGATTTATAGAGAGCTTTGCTCATTGGGCTATACCGTTGACAGATCTTCTCAAGAAAGCCTGTCCCGACAAGCTAAGCTATTCTGAGGCTGCAGAAGCTGCTTGGGAAGACCTAAGAATGACTTTGTGTACAGCACCAATATTACAAGCACCGATTTATCTGCAAACTGATGCCTCGGGATTGGGTCTGGGCGTAGTGTTGTCACAAAAAGTAGAAGGAGAGGAAAAACCCATTCTGTAAAGTTGCAAACCCTTACTAAGAGTAAAGAAACATGCGACTGTTCAACAGGGCTGTGGAAGCCCTACGATACTACCTTTTGGGTAGGAAGTTCACGTTAGTGACGGACCATGCTCCATTAAAATGGATGTAGGTAAATAAGGAGATCAATTGCAGAGTGACCCGGTGGTTCTTGGCATGCAGCCTTTTCATTTCAGTATAGAGCATAGGCCAGAAGCTATGCATATAAATACTGATACTCTCTCCCGTAAACATCATCACCATCTATTTATATAGCGCCACTAATTCCACAGCGCTGTACAGAGAACTCACACACATCAGTCCCTACCACATTGGGGCTTACAGTCTAAATTCCCTAACACGCACACACACACAGACTAGGGTCAATTTGTTAGCAGCCAATTAACCTACCAGTATGTTTTTGGAGTGTGGGAGGAAACTGGAGCATCTGGAGAAAACCCATGCAAACACGGGGAGAACATACAAACTCCTCACAGATAAGGACATGGTCGTGAATTAAACTCATGACCCCGGTGCTGTAAGGCAAAAGTGCTAACCGCTTAGCCACTGTGTACTCCCGCAGTATCTGCTCCACTGGGATTGATGGGTATAATATATATATATACCCATCAACCACGCAGCCACCTGATCTGGTAAATACCTCTGTACTGATTATAGCAAATCAATCTATATTAGGGAAATTCATTAAGGAAAGCAAAGCAAAAAAATTGGTTTTGCCAAGGTGCATAGTTACTATGATGCATTGGAGGGAGAGGTAAATTTAAATGCGATGGCAGATTTGTAGTTAGAGTAGGTCATTTCCTAAATAAACTTTAAATTTCTGTTTACAAATAAAGATATGTGTGTGTTACATGAAAAAACAGCCATTATTTAACTTATGTGCAACATAATAAACTAATGTGCACACCTTGCATTGTAACATGGTTTTGTCCAGGAAAAAACTTACTCATTTTTTGTCTTACTTTCCTTAATAAAGGCCCAGTATGTTTTAAAAAAGTACAAACAACTTTCTCCATAATTTCTTTTTCTTTCTAATTTGTAGCATTTTCCAAGACATCAGTGCTGTGACAGATAACTCAGAATGAAAGCACTGAATAGACCACTGAAATATTGTATTTGTTTTAAGTAGGACGGTGTCACACACACAGAGGAATGCAGCAAGTCATGTACATTGGGCTTCACATGTGTTAAAGATAATTCTCAGTCCCAGAAGCAAAGTTTCATGCCTTATTGCACAAATAACCACAGTAATAATTGAAGCCCTGTTGCGAAGATTATGCAGCCAGCCTTCAACTCCACTGAGAAGATTATACAAAGAGAAATTCTAACTTCAGCAACTTATGTAATAGTATTACAGGTCCCATTGGCCATTGTATTTAACTGTATTTTAGGGTCACCTCTAGTAATTTTTAAGAACAATCCCATCCCTATCAATGTGTAACCTTTGCACAAACACATGGTACAGTAGCACCGTACTAAGGGTGGCAGTGGGTTGATTGGAAGGTGTATCTATTTGCCTATTATATTTATCGAACTGCCCACAAAGATGTAATTTTAGTGAGACAACTGAACCATCAAGTGCCACATGGACAAGATTTGCTTCATTTATGGTATAATGGCTGCCCTAATTTTTTGTTCTCTTTAATAAAATCTAGTTTAACTGAGTTTAAATATTAGAGGAGTCACACAATGTTTGGACAACTGAATAAAAATGGTCACAAGGGTTGATGAAATATCACTATGCCTGGCCACTTTGTAACTTTTTTTATATTGAGAAATGACAAATTGTTTTAGAGCTTAATTACTGGGATTTAATGGCAACCAAGCTGATGCTAGCCACAAATCATACAATATCTCTAGGGATATGGGGATTTTAGGAAATTGAGTGGATATTGAAGGCTTGGGCTATAAACATACCAAATCTGTCGTCCGTGAGACGCACCCCATTAGGTCTATTAAGATGAAGGTGGCAAAATTTAGTCAAAGGGTGTTGTATTATGATGTGCTATCGTGCCTCATGAAATTATAAACAGATCATTACCATTTCACAACAGGCATCCCTCCAAGTTAATCTAGGGATAATATTGAACTAGAAGATATTAATTGCTGGTCAGCTATGGGCTATCAGCTGCAAATCTGCTATAATGTATAAAATGAGCCAAATAGAAGATTTGTGTTTACCCAAAGTCGTTACCCCCTAAATGAATTGCTAAAAAATCTGATGCTTAATCCCTGGCAATCATGTTAAGCGGAAAATCCTTGAAAACGGGCCAGCATATCCCCCTCCTGGCAATCCACTTGACTTCCACGGGGATGGTAAAAAAAAGACAAATCCTGGGTCAAGGAATGTCTGGCAGTCCAGAAGATGAAAGATTGGCCAATCATTCAAACATGAGGGGACTTCAGGAAATGATCTGTAATTAAGAAAACACCTTGAGTGTCAGTTATATGAATAGTAGCAAATTCAACATTGTAAGTATAAATAACACCATGTACAAACTTTGAGATGCAACCATGTAAGCAAGGCAGGCCTAAACCAATGCTGAAGCGCGGGGTGGGGGGGGGGGGAGGGTCAAAGGCATCCCATATGCAGGTAAAACCTTCATCTGAGGAAAAGTTAGATTCATCCCTTCATACCCCCACCTCCAAAGGTGATAAGCGAAGAAGTTCTGTTTTAACGAAGTTGAGAGCAAGGGTACAATAATACGGTGGGTTTGATGTATCTCTTATAGGTGTTTAATTTCGATCTGCCCAATTTTGGTATTTGTATTGGTATTTGGTAAGAGGCATAGATGTAGCAACTAAATATGCCCTTCAAGAGGTCTAGTCAACATGAAATCCCTAGTTAGAGCAACCTCACAAATGCCCCCCTCCAAATTGATCTGTTTTTGGTTTGTGCAGCCTGTAAATCAGGGATGCATCAACATTTTTGGCTAGTAAACCCGAAGTAGGGGAGAGTTTAGATGCAGCAATTAGCTCGCCAATTCTAAATGCCCTAAATCAGTCCAGCAAAAAAGCTGTACTAAACAATAAGACTTCATACTCTTTAGACATGACCCCCCCCCCCCCCCCTGAACTGCATCAAACATATTATGCAACAATGTAGTGTCTATAGGCTGCCTGGTGTCATCTTTAATGGGTTGTGTTTTGACCCAACCCCTCAATGCCTGGTTTGTTGAAAAGACACTTTTTAGCATCCACTTCCCCATACAACTGGGCCATTAAAGAGATTACAGCTAGCATGAATGACTTTCTCACCTTAGAAAGGCTTAGCATACACTTATGCCACACAAAGTTTGACAAATGCCGTCCCCGCACCTCCTCGCTGTTCTCTCTCCTGAGCACCCCATTGCTGGGCAACAGGGACGCTTCTTCCGGCGGCGCCAGGGTGCATGCACGCCTGTCGCCACGGCAACGGGACGCGCATCCCTGCTTCCTGCCGGCAGTCAGAGCGTCTTACCGCCACACCACTGTCCACCAATGGTATCAGACCTCCTCCTATATATTCCTGCTCTGACACCATTAGGGTGCCAGAGCAACTAGTATTCTAGTCTCCAGCACCTTCTATGTCCCTACATATTTATTCTGCTAACCTGTGCACCCCCCCGGCTCTCCCTGACTCTGATTTGCATATTCCTCTGGTTTTGTGCTGTAATCTCTGGATTGACCCTTGGCTTGCTGACTACTCTCTGTTTACTGATTTGGTACTTCATCTTCCCGCACGGTTTCTGACCTCAGCCTGTACGACCACGATTCTCACCGCCATCTCATGGATATCTTCCTGGGAGGACCGTGATCTGCACGTCATTTGCAGCGAAATCCAAACTTCCTTGTAGGGGTCCCTGGTGAAGACCAACGGCGTGTTAGACTCCGCGCCTCCTAGTGTTGCAGTGCCAATATCCGCAGGTGCCACATTCCTACTTTGTGATAGTTGAGAATAAAGAGCCACTGATTCCTGTTATGGCAACCTTTACTTTCCACAAATTGAACCCAGTCCCACCAAGATGCCCTGCATGCCTTCAGAGTGGATTGGACCAAGGATCAAGTAAGTCCTACTATGTTGGCTCAACAATCTACCAAACATGAGAAGGACAATGGGTAGGTACGAGGAGCAAGTCCCCTGAATTTCACTCAGTTAAAACATTAAAGCACATCAGACAATACATTTCCAATACCCAGCAAGTGCTAGGCCCTAAACCAATGTCATGCCGAAGGCAGTGCAGAGCTAAATGTGTAATAAGCGAAATTGCAGGGGAAGAAATGGCGCTTTATTTATTAAAGGACTGAACAACTCCTAAATTTTACCACCAGAAGACGATACTATGACCCTGTAATAATAATCCCACAAGTCAAGTCCCCATCCCTTTGTGATAAATTAATATTTGCATGATCTTTAGTTATAGTGGCCGCTGCCTTCTGCAGCTTCGAACAAAAAACTTTACCCAAGGGTAAAATGTGGTAAGCAAAATTAAGGGACCCTAGCAACAATTGGATCTGTCGAAGGGATAATTTATCCAAATGCCTGACTGAAAAAATAGCTCTCTCAGTTTTGCCACCTTTTCCATAGAAAGGTGGCAGCAACCCACTATTGTGTCAATTTTAATGCCCAGGAAGGACAAGCACATAGATGAGCCTTCAGTTTTATCATGCGCAATCAGCACGCCAAGAACCTGGAACAATGCCTGGGTATCGGATAAAACCTCACCACATATACAAGAGTTGAAAGTGCCAATAATAAGGAAGTCATCCAGGCAGTGTGCCACTCTTGGATGACTGGTGCCTGCTTCTATTTACCAGTGTAAAAACATACTGTTTAACTTTCTTCTGTATTTTATCCGTCAAAATGTGGGACTGTGTGTTCTATCTAAGGTACTTTGTCACTTGAGCCTGAAGAGCTTGTGCTATAGGAAACTTAAAGCCCTCTTTAAAACATATAATGGATCATGTGTAATTATTTAAAAATGTCCTTGAACTCACCTAGTTTCCAAACATGCCACTGCAACCACCACAAAGACTGATAACCAGATAGTGTAGGACCTGAAAGCTTCCTCTCCAATTCCATCCTTCACCCTGGCCTGCATATACTACTTCATCCCTACATCAGTAATTATAAACAAATCCAGATAGATACCCCGGTCAATCCTCTGTCGAGAACTAGCTTTCAGTCCTGAAGAAGAGCCGTGTTTGTGCAGTGTACAACGTCATGCCCTTCTTGTTGCATCTCATCTGTATTACTAATCCATCCATTAGCCTTGCGGTTACTCCCTCTCATGTGTGAGTGCAGCAGATACAGAAACTTGATCCTTGCCAATACTTACAATATCTGAACCAGTGCCTATGCCCCAATCCTTTGCATGTCTCTCATTCTCACCAGGAACGAAAGTGCTGGATTCGCTCGCAGCAGTCTTTGATTCCCCCTGGGCCCCTCGAGTGTGGCTGATTCCTCCTGCTGTTGTTGCTGTGGCTGCAGATGTTTGCGCACCTCTGGAATTTCCATGGGGAATAGGAGTTGGCTGATATTTCAAGAAACCCAAGATGGATAAATATGTTGAGGCTATTGATTTCATGGCATAGGAAATGGCTGGAAACTGGGAAGGCTGAAGCTGGGCACCAGGAGAAGAAAGAAATGGGGGACTCCATTAGGAAAAAAAAATCGAATTTTAAACCTGCCTTGGGGGTGGTCCGTGGTTGGGAAGGAAGGCAGTACCAAGGAGGGTGGAATACAGAGGTCGGGAAATGGGTTGTGGGCAGCCTGGGGTAGGGGGCTGGGAGGATAAGGGTACATTGGGGGTATCAAACTAACTGTCGATTGGCCACCAATGAAAGGGAGTAAAAAAAGAAAAACTAAGTACAGAGGGGAAATCTTAAAAATTGGTAGACACAGAACAAGTCTAAGAATTAAGTAATAAATTGTGGGGAATAGGGAACACCTGGGGGTAGGGAGGACTGTCTCAAGTGTGGCCACTGGCCACCTGCAGCTGCTTGGATAGCCACAGGAGACCTGGGAGGTAAAGGCTTCATGCTGCCTAGAAGGAGGAGGGGGACTGGTTTCTCTTTGGGTGAGTGGGAGGCAGTGCACTGCTCAGCAGCTGAATGGAAGGGGGGTGGACTCTCTATGGGAGAGCAATGGGGCTAGAATTTTACAATTAGCATTGCTGAAGGAGCTAGCTGGCTCGGGCAGTTTCGATGGTCAGTACCAGAACTAGGAGCATAGCTCCGGGAAGAGGAAGGAGGTTGAGCGATTGTATGGGGAGAGTCTCTTGGGACCTGAGGCAGCAGAAGGAGAAGAAGGAAGAAGTCAATGCAGGGGAAGAGGGGAACAAAATGAAAGAATTAATTGGAAGAAAGTGTTTTAGTTAGAAAGCAGAGATATAGTAAGGATGGAAGACAGTGAAAACAACTGGTGTACAAACACAGAGAGAATACAAGACATGATATTGTGCAATAATTGTGTAGCCCTAGATGGGTACCTTAATGTTCCTTCTAGGGAGAGGGGTGGTATACCTCATGATTAGGGTAATCTCACCTTTTGTCAAGTTCTCAAATGTAGTGCATCCAGCTGTCCTCTCTCTAGGCTCCTGGCAGAGTCTACAAGGGATTGACTAAGGAAAAGCCTACCTGAATATCTGTAGGTGATTTGTTACAACACACAAACACACAGTCCAGTTAAAGAGGATAGGCCAGTAGGCACATTTTTTAAGCCATGTAATCGTTAAGCCTGTATCACTATAAGTAGCTGGGGAGGTATAATAAGCTTAAGGGTAGTAAGGAGGAGATTAAGTAAATGCAAGATGAAAAAAATGCAATAACAATAGTAAAATATATCAGCAGATAAAGATTAACTGAACAATATTATGCAGTTATGACAGTGGTCCAAGTGAAATATACAGTATACAGAGGAATGCCATACCACCTCTTCGCCTACTGCCTTCATTGTAAAAATCACATTCTACTCACTTATATTTTCCATATCGCCACTTAAAAATTTCTGTATAAATTAATACTTCAACCACTGAGTAATGACATGAAAAGCC
This sequence comes from Mixophyes fleayi, assembly GCF_038048845.1. Classification (NCBI taxonomy): domain Eukaryota; kingdom Metazoa; phylum Chordata; class Amphibia; order Anura; family Limnodynastidae; genus Mixophyes; species Mixophyes fleayi. The sequence continues at coordinate 237,402,074 of NC_134402.1, forward strand.
AATAGATATAACAATATCTGAAAACAATCTGAAGAAACAACAGACAGTAACAAATAAAGAAAATTAACAATAGTACCAAATGGGAATGTATATGTTCACAGATAGGTTGTGTATCAATACCATGTTAAAAGTTAAAAGTTATACTTACCAAGATCATTGGCCAATGTGGCTTTATTTATCATATTTCTTTTATTAATACTTATAGGCACACACACTGATGCAAGAAGAAACATAGATGAAATGTAAAAAGTCAACTCTTGCTAAGTTTACACTCTGGACCATCAGTAGGGCCCTGAATTTGAAAAAAATGTGACAAACAGTATTTTGGGAATTCTTTATATTATCATTGAAGGTTGTAATAACTCTGAAGAATAACAACTTTGAAGAAGGTTACTGTTAATATGGAGAAGACAATGATAATGGAAGCTGTAATCCCAATGCTAACAAATGTGAAGAAGATATTTAGGTGGGTAATATACCCAGTTCATGTAGCAATTGGATACTTATCGCACACCAAGAAATACTTATAAGTGCAAAAGGGGCAGAGTAGTGCCTTGGGTTATATGCAATATTAAATATTAAGGTATTAGTAGTCCTGGCAGTACAAGGCTATACCTTTGCCTCAAATGGGCTGTAGTACTGGCAACGGGCTTATTGTGTTGTGTGGTGCAGTATTTGGTTTGTTACTCACACATGTAGCAGACTGACCAGTTCAGGCAGTTCAGGAGACCTGGAGGGCACTTCAAACATGAATCAAAGACTAGGAGGATCTCCAGTGATTCTCATGTCTAACCAGTAACATGGCTGGGGTGTTATCAACTGCAGCAAAATTAATTTGTAACAATGGTACACAAAAAGAACAACTCTTGACTCTCCTTGCAACTCTGGGCTGGACTTAGACTTCCTCTGTTTCTCCTCTTCCTCTGTTTCTCCAGGCTGGACTTTCTCTGCTTGCCTGGGCTAGACCTGGACTTCCTCTGTTCCTTTGGTAGCTTGTACAGGACCACTGGCATCTTACTCCTCTCTGGGATTGGCAGTTCGCTCTGCTAGTGTGGCAGCTAGTTCTAGCAATAAGACACCTCTTCCTGATAGATTATCAGCTATTTGTAAAAATCTGCTAGTTCTCTTTGTAAGGTTGGCAGCTTTCTCTGTTAAAAACAGGGACAGATTGGCAACTGGTCTTACTGTGAAGTTTCTCGGTAGACCAGTACCCTAACAAGGCCGACCGGAGGCGCCCACACTAATGAATTCATATTTTTTTTTATTGTACACCCAGAAGCGCTCTGGCGCATGGTGACGGCAGCCGGGTTGCACTTGGTGTTGGCGGCGATATTGCAAATTCGGGTCCTACAAAGCCGTGCGCTCCGCTCTGACAGGAACTTCTGCAGCGTTGCTACAGAATGGTGCTGGAAAGGTAAGTTAGGGTGCTGTTCAAATCTAACTAGAGGGAGGGCTGTAGAGCTATTTCTATAGGGGAGGGGGCTGCAGAAATAAAAATACAGGAAGAGGGTGCTCAAATCTAACTATAGGGAGAGGGGCCGCAGAAATGCAACTATGGGGGGGCTGCAGAAATGTTACTATAGAGGGTGGCTACAGAACTCTAACTATGGGGGGTTTCCGAAGTCTAACTATATGGAGGGGCTTGCTGAAATATACCTATAGGGAGGGGACCTGCTCAAATATACCTATAGGGAAGTGGCCTGCTCAAATATACCTATAGGGAGGGGGCCTGCTCAAATATACCTATAGAGAAGGGATCTGCTCAAATATACCTATACAGAAGGGGCCTGCTTAAATATACCTATAGAGAAGAGTGTCAGGCGCCGTCCCGCTACTTCCTCGGGACGATCCCAGTCCAATTGAGGCAGACAATTTGAAACGTGGGTTCATTCACAAGTCTTCTTCTTCGACTGGGGCAGGGTTCTTCTTTGTTAATAAAAAGGACAGTTCTCTACATCCATATATTGATTACCGCCCCCATAACCGCATCACCATTAAGAATCTTTACCCGCTACCCCTTATCTCCGACTTGTTTGATAGATTCAGCGGTTCCCAGATATTTACCAAACTCGACCTTCGAGGAGCCTACAACTTGATTTGTATTAAAAGTGAAGAAGAATGTAAGACAGCGTTCAATACCAGGGACAGGCATTTCGAATACCTCATAATGCCATTCGGCCTTTGTAATGCCCCTGCCATCTTCCAGTCATTTGTCAACGATATCTTCCAGGACTTATTGTATACCTCCATTGTAGTCTATCTATATGACATCTTGGTGTTTTCTTGCCTCCCATCATAATCAGGTCAAAGAGGTCTTACTTAGACTACGTAAACACTATCTCTACTGCAAACTAGAGAAATGCGTCTTTGTAGTGCCACAAATATCTTTTCTTGGATTCCGGCAAGGGGCTACAGATGGATCCAACTAAAGTATCTGCTATTTTGAAATGGCCCCAACCCCGGGGTCTCAAAGCTATTCAGAGATTCATTGGGTTTTCAAACTACTACCGCCAATTTATCCAAGACCATAAATTGCACCCATCACAGCATTAACCAGAAAATCCGCTAACCCCAGAGTTTGGTCTCCGGAGGCCATTGCAGCCTTTGCCACCTGATTCTCCGCATCAGTTCTTGCTCAACCGGATCAGGAAAGACCATTCTTCTTAGAAGTTGATGCATCATCTGTTGGTATCGAAGCAGTTATTTTTCAAAGATCTTCTGGAACTCACACTCCTTGTGGGTTTTTTTCCAGACAGTTTCTTCCCAGTGAAAGTAAATATGGAATTGGTGATAAGGAGCTCCTAGCCATCAAAGCTGCACTCAAGTAATGGTGTCATTTACTGGAGGGCACTCTTCATCCAGTCACTGTGTTTACAGATCATAGAAATCTTGTGTTAATCTGGGAGGCCCACTGCCTCAACCCTCGTCAAGCCCGCTGGGCATCCTTTTTTGCACAGTTTAATATAGTCCTTACATTTTGTCCAGGCACCAAAAATGCTGACACCTTATCACGGTCCTTTGACGATTCGGGATCGCTTGACACTATTTGAACCTCAATTCATCATTGATCCATCTAGTATTGTAGCTCTTCCCAGAACTGAGACCTGTACTCCCCCCTACAGTCGATCCTTTGTGGAGCCCCATCTATGACTCAAGATCTTACATTGGGCGCACTCCTCAAGCATTGCTGGTCATGCCGGGAGTAAGAAGACTACTGCCACGGTCCATTCAGACATTCGTAAATTATTTGCGGCCTGTACTGTCTGTGCCCAACACAAGTCTTCCCGCTGGCCTGCTTCACCTGCTACCTATTCCCAATGTTCCCTGGGAGAGTATTGCAATGGACTTTATTACAGACAGTACAGAAAGTATTACATGGACCTTCCCTTCAGTGCCGGATATAACACTCTCTGGGTCGTCATCGACAGGTTTTCCAAAATGGCTCACTTTGTCCCACTGTGTGGGCTGCCTTCTGCCAGTCATCAAGCTGACATTTTTATCAAAGAGATTTTAAAGATCCATGGTTGTCCCAAAGAAATCATCTCTGACAGAGGGGTCCAATTTACTTCCCGCTTCTGGAGAACCTTCTGTAAAATCCTGGGTACAGATCTAAAATTCTGCTCAGGGTATCACCCCAAACCATAGGTCAGACTGATCACACAAATCAAGATCTGGAGACCTTCCTTTGGTGCTTTATATCTGATAACCATAAAAAATGGTCTCAATTCCTTCATTGGGCTGAATTCTCCCACAACCAGCATGTCCATGAATCCACAGGATTCTCTCCATTCTTCATTGTGTTCGGAACTCCTCCTACCTTTCCGGATCTTTTTGAATCTTCAACCACCACGGTTCCCGCTGTCGACTCTCTCCTCTGGGAATTCTCGCTTATTTGGTCTAAGACTAAAGCAGCTTTACGTAGAGCCATCCAACATCACAAAACCTTTGTGGATCGCCGCCGGAGACCTATGCCACTCCTTGCTGTGGGAGACCAAGTCTAGCTATCCACTAGAGATTTGAAACTTAAAGTTCCATCCATGAAGTTAGCTCCACGATTTATTGGTCCTTACACTATCCTACAAATTATTAACCCTGTTTGCTACAAACTAGAGTTACCGCCTTCTCTCAAATGCCACAACACCTTCCATGTTTTATTACTACGAGCCTTAGTGCTCAACGAGTTCTTTCGGCCTCCTGCTCAACCTACATCCGTACAGTTTTCAGCTGGCATTGAATAGGAGATCATTCGGATTTTGGACTTTCGTATATCTCGTATAGAGATCCTAGGCGGACAAACATGACTTACACGCCCCTCGATTACTTAAAGAATTTCATAAGCAACGGGATGAGAGAGGAGAAGGATATACTGTCAGGCGCCGTCCCGCTGCTTCCTAGAAACGGTCGCCTGTCTCCACTCTTGTTTCATCTGGTTGCCAGACAACCAGATATAGGACTTCCGGCCGGACCGCCGCTGCTTCCATGCATGCGCGTCCTGTTGCCTAGCAACGGGACGCTATTCTAAACCTCCAGCACTGGCCGAAGACAGCACCGGCTCCTCTCTCCTCCTCATTGGTTGCCTGCCCTATATAAGGCAGTTCCTGTCCTCCCACCTGTGCCAGAGTATTACGTCTTCCTCCTGTTCCAGAATACCTGTTTGTTTTGGCTTTTCTGACTACCTCTGATTTTCCTGTGCCCTTACTACTCGGATTTTTTGACTCCTCATTTGGATCTCCCTTGTGCATTGTTGTTCCTGACTTTTACCGACCCGGATTTGTCTGACCTCTCTCCTGGATTCTCCCTTGTACCTCGTTGCCAGCACATTACCAGACTGGCTCACTTGACTGTTTTCATTCTGTGCCTCGCTATACAACTCAGAATAGAACCGCGACATGCGTGTCTCCTGCAGCTGAGCCCATACCTCCTTGCGGGGCTTCTTAGTGAAAACCAAGGGGCACGTTAGATTCCGCACCTTCTACTTGAGTTGCACCAGCATTAGTAGGTACTCTACACCTAAGTTGTGACAAAGGGACTGCCCAAATATACCTAAAGAGAAGGAGCTGCACATAGAATACTATAGGGAGGGGGCTGCTATATTGCGTGAAGGAAAGGAGGGGAAGGAGCTACTATAATGTATGACGGAAGAAGGGTGTATGTTGCTATAATGTGTTAGGGGATGCTGGGTCTTAATATATTGTGAGATATGTGGGAAGGGAGGGTGACTCTCTTAAGAGAACATCAGTGGGAGCTAGGATATTCATTTAATATTGGAGTTTAGGTGGGCGCTATTTTATTTGTGGGGTGATGGTGGCACAATTTAATTTATTAGTGGGGATATTTAATTTAATGCTGGGGTGGTTTGGGGCTATTAATTGAACGTGGGGCTGAGTTTGGGTAGGGGGGCTATTTCTTAAATATGAATATTAATTATTTAATGCCAGGAGTGGTTGTGGGAAATGGTTATATTAAATGTAAATACTATTAATTTATTGCTGGGGCTGTTTGGAGAGAGGGAAATAGGTTTATTTTTTAAATGGAATTAATATTAGTTTAATGCTGGGGTTGGTTGGAGGGAAAGAGGTCTATTTATTAAATGTGTATGATATTAATTTAATGCCAGGGGTGGCTGGAGCTTTCTAAATTTCATTTACCCATTTTGTTTCCAAATAGGGCCTCTAGCATTCCAGGATCCAGACTAGTAGCAACTGATCTAAAGAAACCAGCAGCCACAGGCTGTGAAAGTGACAAGAACAGGTAGGAGGGAGCAGGACAGTCTGCCAACTATCCTGAATCTGTTGGGGCAGTCCAGAATTTGGGTGACTGTATGCTTAGTCAGGATTTGGTCTGACTGCAAGGACAGTTGGTAGGTATGTCCTGCTTCACACTGTACTACTACATCTTCACATGCGCATGCGTCATAACATAGACAACGGAACCTTCCCTTTTACATCTGGGTGGCTAAGATCGGGAGAGTGACAAGAGAAGCTTCGGCCTACTTACGAGATCCCCGGGAGCGGGGTAAGTGATCCTTCTCACATCAGCTCCTCTGGAGCCAGCCTCTCCATTACAGCTGCAAACTATGTTTAGCCACACATATTGTTTTATCTGGAGTCACCATTTCATCTGTTTCAATAAATTTTCATGCATTGGATTAGTTTTGGAATAGGAATCTTTTACGGGACTAAGGATGTGTATCTCTTAATACAGACTGAGCATTTATCTCCCTTGTAGTGGTTGTCAGAACTATTATCAGAAGCTCATAGAGGGAGCCACTATGGACTTACTTTGACAACACTGTTTTTACACTGCCTATATGTGCCTGCAATATATGTCATTCAGACTACCATAAGGAGTATATTTATTTTTATGTTTACACTTCTGTTGTGTGATTTTGCATTATCTGCTTTTTACATGGTTTTTGCTACCATCGTAGCAGGTTATGCTTGAATATATATTCATTATTACTTTTCTGTTCTGTTTTTATTTATACTTTGCTTGGCATTGTTCACCTAGGCGCCTAGGGACTCGTAGATTTTATCTTTGGTTTGTGCTATCTAAAATGATAACCTGCCCCTTCCCCCCCAAAGACTTTTTTCCAGGGGCCACTTTAAGTTCCCAATCCACCCCTGGTTAAAAAGGTAGCTTTCTCTGTGAGAAAGGATGGGTAGCCCTTCTCCTCTCCTACAGTCTTTGTAAGACTTCCTCCACAGTACTCACTTTCGAAGAGCTGTGCTTCTCTGCCTGCGTGTTTTGTGGTTATAGCTACACTGCAACTCAAGCTTCTGTGGCTATAGGTATGACGCGGCTCCCAACAATGGTCATGCCTACCACCTATCCTGCCACACTCCCTCTTCTTTACTTTCTCTGGCACCAAAATCATCTCTCCTGTCAGGCTATGTTATCCTTGCTCCACAGGCATGCTAGGAAATTGTTTTTGCCACCTGTGGCAGTTGGACTGTCCATTACTGCCAATGGCTCCCCTTCCGTGTCACTCAACTCCTGGTCCACAGCCCCCCGGGGAACACTGAATCAGGGAGTTACAATTATATTAGCCTCCATCCTGAGAAAAGCAAATGCAAAAAGTAAGAATTTTTGCTAATCTTCACATTCCATCTCATTTTATCTTATCAAATTACATCATCATACATGTGAGTTTCTTTTTAGAAAGTAAAAAGATAGAATGCAAGAAATTTAAGTACTGAGCTGATACTGCTATGTAAACATGTAAAAAACTCATAGAATAGGGAAAATGTTTCCAACATGAGAAAAATCAATAGAAACACAGAGCACATTTTAAAAATTGGAATACACACTTAACCCTTATTGTCATAAGGGTTAAGAATGTATTACATTTTTAAAATGTTTACAATGAGCTACAGTATTAAATAAAAATCTGAGTTTTGTATTGTATGTAATGCCACGGAAGGTTATTTAGGAGTGCAAATAGATTACATTTTATTCTAATGAAAGGGCTGGATCTAATGTGGTATGAGGTTGGACTTTAAAGTGACATTTACACTGCACCCCTTAAGATTCTTCCACATCCCTGCAAATCTAGTGGTGTATCTAGATTGTGGAGGCAATCTAGTCAATATTCACCATAAAATCATGAAAAATAAGAACTCTTGACATAGTCCTTTAAGCTTTTTAAATATGAGCACCCCAGTGTGTACAAGTGACATGGAATCTGAAAGGTAAAATGATGTGGAATCTTTCAGCCTTTATTCCAGATAAAATATGGGTAGTCATTCATACAAATTATAGACCACCTTATTTATTATTATTATTATTATTAATTTTTATTTATAAGGCGCCACAAGGCGTCCGCAGCGCCATACAGAGACAAACAAATTACAATACAATGGGAGACAGCACAGTACAGTAAACAGTAAGCACAGCAACTCAGTAAGCTCAATGCACAGCTAGAGAGGGCGGGGAAGGGGAGGGAGGATCCGCAAATGACGGGGCCCAAGAAGGAGGGCGCGGAAGACAGGGAGACCCCCATGGGGGAGGAGGGAGCGAGAGTGGACGTGGGGTGGAGGACCTTAGTCTATTCTTTGTTTATAAATATTGATAAGAAATCATAACGAGACAGAAGATAATAATTGGACTTTTATTGAAAAGGACATTGAACTATTTTTTATTAAATCTGTATTATATTTTTGCACGTATAGATTTTAGATGTGTTTGTAATAGCGCCTATTTTATTCACATTTTTTATATATTTCATTGCTTGCAAACAGTGTGATGACACTTTATATATGAAGGGACAATAGTTATGGGATAGCTGTTTTATGCTTTTCTTTTCATTGTAGATTGTGGAGGCGTCTACCAAGAGGTCTGACTAAGCGAGCACGCTTGAAGTGCTCTGAGCATACTATCTAGGCGCACTAGTGCAAAATTAACTTGCTTAACAAGCATCCTGTATGTTTGATAAAAAAAAAGTCCTAACTATATTTAAAACACATTATTTTAAATGTATTAAATTAAGGAGAACAAATAATACTAGTGTGCTTGAAATGTGAAAAACATACAATACTTTTTTCTAGGTGAAAGTCTTAAATAACCAAATCAGCAGTGTATGGTTATGTGTTAAATTGCTCCATAACACATACTGCAGTATGCTGAAATAGCTACAGACCTCAGATAAAGAATTCAAGAGCATTTGAGAAAAATAAAAAGTGACAATGCATCCCAAGTAGATATGGTCTGCAGGCATTATTTTGAAAACTATAGATAAATCTGACTGGCTATTGTTTAAGGCAATAAAAGTTCAATTCTGACATTTATGCATACACGAAAAAAAACCCTGCTTAAAAGCACTTCCTTAACATTAGTGAATGTTCATGCCCGCTTGCAGAAACCTTACAGAGCATTAATTTTTTCTGTGTTATTTTGCTCTCCATGATGCACATTGTGCATTGTTCTGATGTCTTTCAGGATGACAGAAGCTGATGCAAATTGGACTTATGATGCAGATTTAAAGATTAGTGGGAAGAGCTCATACACGCTGTAATATGTCATGCTTGTCATATTATGTAAGAAATGCACAAATGCCAATTTGAAAGGAGTGGTATTATGTTATTATGGTATGAATAAAACAAATTATTGCTGGAATCCAGTTATCATTTTAATTAATGCACATATAACAATGTACCTAAAATTTAACCCTAGCGTATTTGTGTCCATGTGTTAGGAAATAAAACTGGTACGCTCCACTGGGGCAGGGACTGAAGTAAAAGAATAAATATTCACTGTAAAGTGCTGCTTGATATATGTAGGCACTATGTGATTGTCAATAATAATGATTAAAACATGAAAAGAAATGCAATGTCCATCTAGGAGAAACATGTGGATACTAATATGACATAAATGGCACTGATCATGCCGAAATAATATGGAATACATTTACATTTTTTGCTCTACCAAACAGATATACAGTTTGATGAGGCCCATTTAGAGTTGGACCCATTTACATCCAAAGTGCAAGCATAAAGTACACTGCACAAAAAAACATGTTAATAATATGTGTATTAAGGCACACTCACCTCGAGATATGCTAGGTGCAAAACATTAGCAACTGTGCCATGCATATGTCAAATGCATTTACAGACAACTCAATACAGACAATTGTCGCTCTGTATTGAGCAGTAGTTGACAGGTTGCCTGGGTTGTACATTTCTGTTGCGGCTCTGTTAGGGAAGGAATAATCATTATATATAGGGTTTATTATATTTTTCCAAATGGAATAGAAGCTGGATGAAAAAACAGGATCCCCCTGGATTAAGTAACTGATAAATGGGTAAAAATGGGTGTGACAGGAGTGTTATTTTTAATAAAAGAGTTTATCATGGTGTGTGTGTGTGTGTGTGTGTGTGCTTTTTAACAGTGTTTTTTCTGGCTGCACTACATGTCCCAGAGAGCCATGGACAGGAGCAAGCTGGGCTGGGGGGGCATCTGACCCCGGGCCGGTCCCGTAGTGACCTACCTTGAGCTGGGTCACTGGGCCACCTTAATTTTTTCCTATTAAAATAAGCTGCTGAGTCGAGTTTTTCCCCCCGGGCTACAATTTGCCAGCCCTCCCCTGGCCATGGATGCCAGGGCATGATGGCGTTTGTAGTTCTACATGTACTAGCATCCTCTAGTAGCCATGGGTATGTTAGCACTTTTAGATCTACAAGCGCCAGCATACCCAAGCAGTTTAGGGCTGCCGGGCTTGCTGGCATCAGTAGTGCACCAACAAAAAAAGAATATTGACAACTTAATTTTAACAGTTTATTACCCCAACACCTCCATCCTAGTTTGTCTAGGGGGATTCCATGTTTTCTTTTGAGGGCCTGATTTCCTTAGGAAGTTCAGGCATTGACAAATATTCTCTGCACAGCGCTATGGAATTGGTGGAGCTAAATAAATAAATGGTGATGACGATGATGTTTAACAGGCTAGGGCAGTGTGACATTATGACAGGTTGATTGCAGTTTTCCCAGTTACAGTGTCACCCCACGCTGTTCATCCCTCCGCAATTACTGCTATTGGCCCAGGTTATGAGCGCTGGTAGCAACTTTGTTTTTTGCATACAGAGGGAAAGGGCACAATGTTTTAATTATTTATTTTAAGTATTTTCCTTTTTTACATTAGCAAGGTTCAATCATCATTAGTACACATCTTGCTCCAGGGATTAATCACCCTAAACAGATGTGAATCCTGATAGGTGTGTCTGCAGCTGTAAAGATCTCGAAGTAGATCTCAATTACGTGAACTTGTCCTTTCTGTACTTTTTCTAAGTTTACATGCACATTCCCTCCCCTGTACCAAATGAAAGGAAGTACAAGTCAGGATATACAGAAAGAAAAATGGCCCATGCATTTATCTCTAGATTACCCCTTTTTGTTTTCTGGATAATTTTGTGGTTTATTTTAGTACCATATTTAAGTAAAATATTTTTTAATTTACGGCTATCATAAGGAGAAAATTTAAAATGCCCTTTTTGTGATTCTCCCATTAGCTAATATGAATGCAACCTACAAAATATTCCTTATTTTATTCTTTCCATTCATGAAAGTGTGCTTTAATAGTTAGACACTGTGAGATAAATAGATTTATGTATGTGTGATAACATCAGTCCTTGCTCCTATTTATTAATATGTGGTGATATCACAGATCTTTAATTGCCATGATTTAAAATCACACAGTGCTCAGCTGCTCGGTGACACTGGCTTTCAATGGTAACAGCAGCCTTACCACTTCACTGGTCATTTTTGTAGCATGCATGACCCAGCTTTGTCAGTTCACACATTTGCCAGTTCAGCCCTGACTTGGGCTTCCAGTTCCACTTATTAAAAAAAAAAATTAAAATATATATTGTAACAAAGGGCAGGGCCATCTTTTCCATTGGGCACGATGGGCAGGTGTCCGGGGGCCCCACGGGCAAGGGGGCCCCATAGGCAGGGCTCTTAATTAGAATAAATAAACCTTGCAAAAGAAAAAACCTGCAAAAAAAACCTTCAAAGGTCACTGAGCAAGTACATCTATCTATCTCTATCTCTATATATCTATATCTGTATCTCTATACATATATATATATATATATATATATATATGTAGGGGCCCCGGTGCACTGCTTTGCCCGGGGGCCCATAATGTTGTTAAGATGGCCCTGACAAAGGGAGGTATTTAGCTATCAATATGCAGAGAAAGGCTGCAAGGAGCACACATGTGTGACATAATAAATGATGATGATGATGATGATGATGATAATAATAGTCTAAAGTCAGATTTAATTTACATAGTTTGGAAGTGTCTTTTCCCACAGCAGGCTGACAGGGTGTGTCTGTAGTCAGAGCAAACAAGAGCAGCTGAGAGAAATCCCTTTTAAAGAGAAGATGGGAGTGTCATTCAGCCATAAAGAAAGGGTTGTGGGAGGTGTGTCAAGCATAAAAACCTGTCTGTTTCATTGTTCAGTGTGACCAATGCTAGAGAAACTGGCTGGTGAATAGCGAGTGTTTATTTAGTATTTAGGGTCACAAGAAACTGTGTGGAAGCTTTATGGTGTCAAATACTTTACCATACTAACATTAAAACACAGTAGAAAGCAAGAGGTTGTTCACGTGTGTTTCATCAGAAGTGTGCTCTTGCCACAATATATATAAAAATATTATTTTGGTGCCATTCTGATTGGAAAAAATGCTTTATTTAAATAAATATATATATTTTTCTTGCAATATCCTGCTATTGCCATCCTGAGAAGGCGCTAGCAAAAGGAGGATTGAAGCCAGTTAATGTACCTCTGCGATCCTTATTAAATAGGCCTTCTAGTGCTTTGAAGACTTCTGTAGCAATAGTGCGGCTGTAGCCTTTAATAGATAGGGAGAAGCCCTATCTCCAGTGAGAACACCAGTTTTGTCTGGAGATAGTTCTTTTCTCCCTTTCTTAAATAAACCCGATTATGTGGTTGTCTAATTGATTATGCTTAATCAAAATAGTTATCTTACGTGTAGAAAATAGAGACTAAGCCTAATATATTTAGGATGGATAAGTTGAAGTTCAACTTATATATGTGACTTGTGTAATTAAAAAGAGAAATGAATATGTACTGATAAGACAATTGTTTTCTCAGCTAAATCTTAGTATGTACTGAGCATGTACCATAATTATGTTTTTTTCCTGTATACAAGTTTTTGCTTGTTATATTAAAAATGCTTGCTTTCTCCAGCCCATGACATCAGACCATTTCTCACAGCGCTAATTCCCTTGTGTTCATGCTGTTGTTGCTCCCTGCCAGGACTGATTCACTCATTACCTAAACATTCAGTTACTAGCTCAGCATTTTCAGCAATCATCACTCTTTTAAAGTGTATCCCATGAATGTGGTCCTGCTCTGTTACTGGATACTTAAACGCTTTTTGCACACCTATCCCTGTACTTCCAGTAGTAAAGCAATTACCCTTTGTCTCTTTTCAAAACTAATCTGATCTATCCATGTTATTGCAAAATATTCTCCCCCTCCCCCACAAAAAATGATGGATTCTCCCACACAAGCTTTTTCTGAGATGGCTGCTGATATTAAATACCTGCACCAATGTTTTGTTGTAACACAGCGGTAGGTTATCTTTTTCCAGATAGCTTTAACCAGACTGGTTACATGAGCTGCAAGAGAACCAAAGCTCTCTACCTGACAAGTTTAGTGGGGCTCACACTATGTTCAGAAGTTTCATTGCTCAGTGCACTCTGCTTTTGTTATAACTAACTGGGTGTTTGTAATGATAGCAAAGTAGTTCAGAATAGGTGAAGAATATACCAGTTTAATGAAGCACAAACACACTGTTGCAGAACAAGATGGATCAATGCAATAAACAAACACAATCCAGGAATAGCAGGTAATAATCAGAACACAGTCCAGGCTTAACAAAATCCAGGTGTGACTGGATAGAAATAAACAGTTTCTGAACATAAACGGAATAACAGGTAATTTGCAGGAACAAGGAGGAAGGAAACTTACAATGAAATAGATTACAATGCAAATGCTGCAAACCAGATGCTAAACAAAGTCAGGTAAACTGTGAGTATGGAATAATGGTAGAAGGTAGAACCAGAGGTACACAGGAACAAACAATAGTAAGCTGAATGCCCAGGGTACAGGATAAGGCAAACAATGACCAGCGAGGTGTATAGTGAGTGCCAGAAATAAATAGTCAGGGAAGCAGGTGCAGGTGATGTAACAGAGGAATAAGACTAACTGCTGCAGGTGATTAGAAAATGTTCATAACAGCAGCACCTCTGAGGACACATAGGTGCTGCAGGCATGTTAGGACTCTCTGCAGAATACAGAGAGTCCTAACAGCTTTTCAGGTGAGGACCGAGGACCGAGGCAAACTTTTTATAGTACTGGGGGGTGAGGCCGTCCGGGTCGGGAGCTGAGGAGGATTTCAGGGACTTAACTGCTGCCAATACCTCCAATAGAGTAATGTCTTCATTCAAGACAGATTGTTGTGTGGTAGTAATTTTAGGGATGGGTGTAGATAAAAGGTAATCGGACAGGGTAGGAGGCTGGGGGTCCCAACGAGGGGGGGAGCATCGAGGTTATAGAGGGAAGAATAGAAGTCCCTGAATTTTCTAACTATCCCTGTTGGGTCATAAGTTACATCTCCAGAAGGAGACTGTCGAATTTTATCAATATGTTGCAAGGCTATTTTTTTCCGGAGCTTTCTAGCTAATACGGAATCAGCTTTATCCGCCTTATCATAATACCGCTGTTGGAGCTTCTGCATCGTAACAGCTGCTCTACGGGAGAGGAGGGTATTTAGTTGGCCCTTCATTGACGCAATCTTGGAAGGTAGGGTTGGGTCGTGGTGAGTTTGATGCTGAGTAAGGAATGAAGCTAACCCACTTTCCAGGGATGAGATTTCCTCGGCTGCTTTCTTTCTAGCTGCAGCTGATTGACTAATTAATTGGCCTCGGATGGTAGCCTTGTGAGCCTCCCAAACAATTCCGGGGGCAACATCAGGGGTTGAATTTTCCTGAAAGTAATTAGTAATGGAGGTCTTAATGTCTAGGCAGATAGATCTATTAAGTAAAAGCGCGTCGTCTAGGCGCCATCTACTGCGCTGGGGGGGGGGCGGTTTGAGGAGATCTAGTACGAGGGAAACACCCGAATGGTCTGTCCAAGAGAGGGGGGTAATGTCTGCCCGCGTCACATGATGAGTGAGTGAGTGTGAGATGTGTAACATATCTATGCGCGTGTATAGTTGATGTGGGGCTGAGAAGTGAGTATAATCCTTGGCGTCTGAGTTACATAGTCTCCAGGAGTCATATAAATGATGGTGTATAAGGAGTGTGGACAAGGTGGCGGATTCAGAGGAGGAGGAAATACCCCGCCGAGGAGAGGAGGGGGGAGACCTATCGAGAGCCAGGTCGAGAGTAACGTTAAAGTCACCTCCCTTGATAACATGGCCCTGCGCCAACCGCTCAATTTGCTTAAAGAGCTTTGTAAAGAAAGGCTTTTGCCTCTGATTCGGAGCATAACCTGAGACCAGAGTGACGGGAGTAGACCGGAGAGTGCCGCTCACCAGCAGAAAGCGGCCTTCTGGGTCAGCATGGGTCTTGGAGTGAAGAAAGGGGACTTTACTATGGATTAAAACAGCAACGCCCCGTTTCTTGCAGTCTGCAGAGGCGGAGAAGGTCTGGGAAAATTGCTTACCCTGGAGCCGAGTATGGACACCTGTGAGATGAGTCTCCTGAAGAAGAACAATGTCTGCGTTTTCACTCCTACAGGCACCCAAGAGAATCGTACGTTTACGAGGAGAGTTGAGGCCATTCACGTTGACGGAAAAAATCTTCAAAGCCATGGCAGTCGCGAGGAGCCAAAGTCTGGAAATAGGTCTAAACAGTTAGATAGGG
Source organism: Mixophyes fleayi (assembly GCF_038048845.1). Classification (NCBI taxonomy): domain Eukaryota; kingdom Metazoa; phylum Chordata; class Amphibia; order Anura; family Limnodynastidae; genus Mixophyes; species Mixophyes fleayi. Next base: position 237,417,467 of record NC_134402.1, read on the forward strand.
AACAAAACCTGTTAGTTTGTGGGTGGAACAGAAGCTTGAAGAGCCAATTAGAGAGTGGATCAAAGTCCCAAGAAGAAGAGAAAAGAGATAGAAAAAGAAGAAGCCCAATTGGGCGAAAACCCTGAGTAAAAGGAATCCTAAACGGATTCAAAGACATTATTATAAGCTAGAGCGCAGTAAGATTAACAATGTCAAAGGGTGCACGGGGGGGGTGGTCCTTAGGCTCGCCCGGCATTGACAGCCGCCAGAGCCTCGGGAGACCCACAAATAGAGTACATTAATTGAAAAATTCAAAATCAAACCATGGAACGGTGTGCAAGGTAAATAAAACTTGTACAGTAAATATTTATAACAGTTTAAGGAAGAAAAAAAGGGGGGGTAGGGAAGGGAGGGTAGGAAAGAGGGTAGGAAAGAGGGATTAGGGAAGAGGGAGGAGGAAGGGACACGGGAAAGGCAAGCTGCTCCCTCATCCAACAGCAGGGATAAGGCCACATTACAAACAGCCATAATATTACATAATGAGAAGAAGCATGAGGGGTCTGGAGGCCAGCAATAGAACTATTGGTAGAAACAAGAAAAAGAGCAACCACAAAAACAAAAAGCAATAAAACATATTATGTAAACTACTTGAGAGTGTAGGGTAGTAACCGCTACCAACTGACGATGAAAGTCCCCCTAAAAACAGGGGAGAGTTAAAACAGGAAGAATCCTAACAGCTTTTCAATGGAAATCCAGCAATGTATTCTATTATTTTAAGATGATATTTACTATATATAATCATCATGGAGAAGCCTGAGCATGTGTCACCTCTGTGTTGAAAATGAGTGAACCAATTTTAAATTCCTTGAGAAATTTTCTTTGTGCCGTGCAGATGTGTATTGGAGATCCTCAAGGCAGAGCTACAGTGAAAGCTGCTCTCTGCATTTGTACACAAGGATGTATCCACCTATCCCATTACATTACTGAATTTAATTGGTGGGTATCAAATACTAAATGGAATTCAGCTACTCAGATGTACAATTTTCAAAAAGGAGTAAATTCCTATTTGAAAGTTGAATTGGATAGAATGGAACCTTTAGAGGAGCTAGTTGGATGAAATGCTAATCTACTTTGAAAACCTCTTGATAACCTCTTGGAACACTGTTAGCATGTGAATCAGGTATTAAGTCATGTGGCTCCACAACTTCTGTGCATAATTGGAAAAGAGTCAAGGATATAGACATAAATCTAAGTAGGCTGGAGGTCATTTGTCAATTGCCAATCTCTACATCAGTAACGGCTATGCATCAATTCATAGGTTTACCAATTTGTGTTGCCAAATAATTAACTTCTCCTCCCTGGTCACTCTAATCAGTGTTTCCACTTGCTCACACCTCTCTGATTCAAGCAGATATGGCCTTTTAAGTACTTGAAAAGAAGAAACCCAAAGATTATAAGAAACACAGCCTCCCCTTTACAGGACAAGCAAAATACCACCATAATACAATAGTAGAATAAAAGTTATACAATATATTTATTGAAAAGAAAAAAGAGCAAAACACATAATATAAAACTTAGATTACTAAAACTAATAATAATAAAAATAACTAGGGATGTGCACCGGCGACTTTTGAGGTCTCGTGTTTTGTGTTTTGGATCCGGATTTTCGTTATTTTTGAGGTTCGGATTTGTCTCGCAAAACACTTGACGAAAGGTCTCGGTTCGGATTTAAGGTATTGGATTCGGATTTTTTTTGAAAAAAACATAAAAAGTTTAAAAATCAAGTTTTTGGGCTTATTTTCACTCCTAGGCTATTATTAACCTCAATAACATTCAATAACAAGCATTTCCACTAATTTACAGTGTATTCTGAACACCTCACAATATAGTTATTAGTCCAAAACGTTGCAACAAGGTATCTTTCTGGACTGCGTAGAGGAGTGGGTCACCACAATATATATTAAAAACCCTGAACTTTTATGATTCGCACCAATAATTGTACCTGGACTGCGTAGAGGAGTGGGTCACCACAATATATTAAAAACCCTGAACTTTTATGAATCGCACCAATAAATGTACCTGGACTGCGTAGAGGAGTGGGTCACCACAATATATATAATAAGAAAACCATCAACTGGTTTGATTCGCACCAATAAATGTACCTGGACTGCGTAGAGGAGTGGGTCACCACAATATATTAAAAACCCTGAACTTTTATGAATCGCACCAATAAATGTACCTGGACTGCGTAGAGGAGTGGGTCACCACAATATATATAATAAGAAAACCATCAACTTGTTTGATTCGCACCAATAAATGTACCTGGACTGCGTAGAGGAGTGGGTCACCACAATATCTTAAAAACCCTGAACTTTTATGAATCGCACCAATAAATGTACCTGGACTGCGTAGAGGAGTGGGTCACCACAATATATATAATAAGAAAACCATCAACTTGTTTGATTCGCACCAATAAATGTACCTGGACTGCGTAGAGGAGTGGGTCACCACAATATATTAAAAACCCTGAACTTTTATGAATCGCACCAATAAATGTACCTGGACTGCGTAGAGGAGTGGGTCACCACAATATATATAATAAGAAAACCATCAACTGGTTTGATTCGCACCAATAAATGTACCTGGACTGCGTAGAGGAGTGGGTCACCACAATATATTAAAAACCCTGAACTTTTATGAATCGCACCAATAAATGTACCTGGACTGCGTAGAGGAGTGGGTCACCACAATATATATAATAAGAAAACCATCAACTTGTTTGATTCGCACCAATAAATGTACCTGGACTGCGTAGAGGAGTGGGCACTGGGCACCACAATAAAATATATAAAAAACCTTCAACAGGTCTGCATTACACTACACATACGGCTGCTCCTCCATCCTCTCCATCATATACATGTTGGAGTTTTAGCATGTGACAACCTCTTGTTTTTGATAATGTCAGTGCATTTTGAATATTTTTCAATTTGCCCCACACCACTGAATGTACTTTATCTATGATACGCATCTATCTATCTTGACTGCGTAGTGTGGTGGCCCCGGTACACAATTTGGTACCGGGGCCACAATAAAATAAATACACCCTCCACGTGTCAGAATTCCACCAAACAAGTATCTGGACTGCGTAGTGGGGTGGCCCCGGTACCCAACTTGATACCGGGGCCACAATAAAATAAATACACCCTCCACGTGTCAGAATTCCACCAAACAAGTATCTGGACTGCGTAGTGGGGTGGCCCCGGTACCCAACTTGATACCGGGGCCACAATAAAATAAATACACCCTCCACGTGTCAGAATTCCACCAAACAAGTATCTGGACTGCGTAGTGGGGTGGCCCCGGTACCCAACTTGATACCGGGGCCACAATAAAATAAATACACCCTCCACGTGTCAGAATTCCACCAAACAAGTATCTGGACTGCGTAGTGGGGTGGCCCCGGTACCCAACTTGATACCGGGGCCACAATAAAATAAATACACCCTCCACGTGTCAGAATTCCACCAAACAAGTATCTGGACTGCGTAGTGGGGTGGCCCCGGTACCCAACTTGATACCGGGGCCACAATAAAATAAATACACCCTCCACGTGTCAGAATTCCACCAAACAAGTATCTGGACTGCGTAGTGGGGTGGCCCCGGTACCCAACTTGATACCGGGGCCACAATACCTCCTCCAAACATGCTACAGACAATTCGTCATTGAGATCCCATTAAGTATGTTAAAGACAGACAGGGTCCAAGTGTTATTAGTTGACTTTGTAAAGAAAAAAACTGTCCCTGTTGCACATAGTCGTGCAATGAAGACTTACTTTTTCATTTAAAGGCACGATCTTTCAAGTGTAGTGTTTGTAAGTCTAAGTCATATTATACTTTTGGTAAAATTGGTTTTTTTGGTTCCTCTTTATGTTAATTAATTAGTAATAGAATTAAAGTAGGAAATAGAATTAAATAGAATTAAAGTAGGAAATAGAGTGGTATAGAGTTGTAGTGTGGTATAGATAGAGTGGTCCACACAATATAATAATAAAACCCTCAACTGGTCTGAATTCCACCAAACAAGTATCTTGACTGCGTAGTGTGGTGGCCCCGGTACACAATTTGGTACCGAGGCCACAATATAATTAAAAAACCCTCCACGTGTCGGAATTCCACCAAACAAGTATCTGGACTGCATAGTGGGGTGGCCCCGGTACCCAATTTGATACCGGGGCCACAATACCTCCTCAAAACATGCTCCAGACAATTCGTCATTGACAGACCCCAGACAGACAGGGTCGTAGTGTTACTGTTTGACTTTGTAAACCCAAAAAAATGTCCCTGTTGCACTTGCACATAGTCGTGCAATCAAGACTGACTTTTTCATTTAAAGGCACGATCTTTCAAGTGTCAGAAAGAGAGAGAAGACACAGGAGAGGAGAGTTGTAGCTGGGGACCTGGGGTGGAAGCTCCCAGGCTCCCCCAGCATTGCCTGGAAGTCTGAGCGTGGTGACTGAGCCAGGGCAAGGAATGTGTGCCCTGGATGAGGGGGAGAACTCCATGCCACTATAGTGAACCCAAGAGAGAGGGGGACACTGCACATGGAAGAGGCCCTGGAGTGAGGGCTGCTACAAGAGGCATGGTAGCTGTAGTGTCAGATCCTGAGGCTGAGAGTACACAGAGTGACGTGTCAGAGCACAGGAGACATTATCCCCGCAGAGGAGGGATGAGCTGCAGTTGAGAGGTCTGCTGTTGAAATAGGACATGCACACTTTAACAAACCAATCATTTCAGCGACAGGGCCTACCAAACAACTTTGACTGAAATGATTGGTTTGTTTGGGCCCCCACACCAAAAAAGCTATTCATCTCTCCCTGTACAGACTAAACAGGCTCTACTGAGGCAAGATGTCGTCCTCATCCTCAACCTCTGATTCCTCTCCCCCTACAGTGTCTACTTCCTCCTCATCACACATTATCAATTCGTCCCCGCTGGACTCCACAACCACAGGTCCCTCTGTAGTATCTGGAGGGCAGTGCTGTACTTCATTGAGGAATTGATTATTCATTTTTATAAACATCATTTTTTCAACGTTGTGAGGAAGCAACCTCCTTCGCCGCTCACTGACCAGGTTCCCCGCTGCACTAAAAACTCTTTCCGAGTACACACTGGAGGGGGGACAACTCAGGTAAAATAGAGCCAGTTTGTACAGGGGCTTCCAAACTGCCTTTTTTTCCTGCCAGTAACAATATGGACTGTCTGACATGTCTACTTGGATGGTGTCAGCAAAGTAATCATCCACAATTTTTTCTATTGTGACAGCATCCAATGCAGCGAGAGTAGACATGTCTGCAATGGTTGGCAGGTCCTTCAGTCCGGACCAGATGTTATCAGCATCCCCGCCAGTGCCTCTTTTGGGAAAACTGAGCTTTTTCCTCGCAGCCATAGATGTGGAAGAAAATGAGGGTGGAGCTGTTGGCATGTCACGGTCCTCTTCAGAGGACAATCTCCTGACCAGCAGGTCTTTGCACCGCTGTAGATTTGTGTCCGCCGGAAACAGAGACACAACATACGCTTTAAACCGAGGATCGAGCACGGTGGCCAGAATGTATTCCTCTGACTTTAAAAGAGTGACCACCCTCGGATCCTGGCAAAGCGTACGAAGGGCTACATCCACAAGAGCTACATGCTTGCTGTAATCGCAATGGCTTACCAGCTCCTCCCTCACTTTCTCCAGCTGCTTCTGCAACAGCCTGATCAGGGGAATGACCTGACTCAAGCTGGCAGTGTCGGAACTGACTTCTCGTGTGGCAAGTTCAAATGGCTGCAGAACCTTGCACAACACGGAAATCAGTCTCCACTGCGCTTGACTCAGGCGCATCCCCACTCCTTTGCCTATGTCGTAGGTGGCTGTGTAGGCCTGAATGGCCTTTTGCTGCTCCTCCATCCTCTGCAGCATATAGAGGGTGGAGTTCCAGCGCGTCACAACCTCTTGTTTGAGGTGATGGCAGGGCAGGTTCAAGCTTTTCTGATGTGCCTCTAGTCTGCGGTAGGCACTGGCTGAATGCCGAAAGTGTCCAGCAATTTTGCGGGCCACCGCAAGCATCTCCTGCACACCCCTGTCACTCTTGAGGTAATGCTGCACCACCAAATTAATGGTGTGGGCAAAACATGGGACGTGCTGGAAATTGCCCATATTTAATGCCCGCACAATGTTACTGGCATTGTCTGACACCACAAATCCCCATGAGAGTCTAAGTGGGGTAAGCCACTGGGAGATAATTTCCCTCATTTTCTCTAATATGTTGGCAGCGTTGTGCCTCTTATTAAAGCCTGTAATGCACAATGTTGCCTGCCTTTGCATGAGCAGCCATTTTGTAGATGCTGCTACTGATGCAGCTGTTGCTGTTGCTGCGGAAGGGGATGCATCTACCCAGTGGGCTGTCACAGTCATATAGTCCTTCGTTTGCCCAGAACCACTTGTCCACATGTCCGTGGTTAAGTGGACAGTGGGTACAACCGCATTTTTAAGAGCACTGAGGACACTTGATCGTACTTCTCTGTACATTTTTGGTATCGCCTGCCTAGTGAAGTGGAATCTCGAGGGGATTTGGTACCGGGGACACAATACCTCCATCAACCCTCTAAATCCCACTCCACTGATGGCGGACACCGGGCGCACGTCTAACACCAACATTGCAGTTACAGCCGCAGTTATACGCTTTGCAATAGGGTGACTACTATCGTATTTGGTGGTCATGGCAAACGACTGTTGGACGGTCAATTGTTTGGTGAAAGACTTAGCGGTCTTACGACTTCCCCTCTGGGAAGATGACCGACTAACAGCAGCAACAGCAGCAGTGGCAGTAGTAGGCGTACCGCTGCAGGATTCCTCGGATGAATCCCGTATTGAGGAGGACTCAGTCTGGCTGCTGACTTGGGCTGCAGGACTGAATCTGATGGAGATTGTGGAGGAAGTTGACGAGGAGGGTGTTGCTGGTGTGTATCCAACTGGACCACGGGATTTAGGTGTCCCTGTACCGATGAGGGTCCTAGCCCCAGTTCCTGAACTAACCACTGAACTATGAAGGTTATTCAGGTGACGTATAAGGGAGGATGTTCCTAGGTGGGCAAGATCCTTACCCCTGCTTATTTGAGCTTTACATAAGCTACATATTGCCATACATTGGTTGTCTGGATTTGGATAAAAATAACTCCAGACCGAAGAGGTGCATTTTTTGGTCTTCTGACCAGGCATGACGATGGGCTTTTTCATCCCATGGACATCAGCTGTTTCCCCCCCTGGTGCCTCATTTACAATAACCACATCACCATCCTCATCATCAAGTTCCTCCACAGCGCCAGCTACATCATCAATAGCCTCCTCCCGAGCCACCTCTTCCCGTACAGTGATGGGAAGGTCAGGCTTGACAACCACCAACACGCTTGGACTCGCCTTGGGGATTTGTGATAATTTCTCTTTAGAAGGCAGAGTTGTTTGCTGTTTTGTTGCTGACAGCATAACTCTCTTCAATTTTTTGTAGGGGGGGGGAGGAGGAGGAGGGCTAAGATCCGTGGGTGAAGCTGAACCACTAGTCATGAACACGGGCCAGGGCCTAAGCCGTTCCTTGCCACTCCGTGTCGTAAATGGCATATTGGCAACTTTACGTTTCTCCTCAGATGATTTTAAGTTTCTCTTTTTGCTACTTTTTCTTAACTTGGGCTTTTTGGATTTTACATGCCCGGTACTACGAGATTGGGCATCGGGCTTGGAAGACGACGTTGATGGCATTTCATCGTCTATGTCATGACTAGTGGCAGCAGCTTCAGCATTAGGAGGAAGTGGGTCTTGATCTTTCCCTACTTTATCCTCCAAATTTTTGGTCTCCATTATATGTAGCACAAGATACTGCAGAATGTGTGAACTTGGTAATATTGCAGTACCAATGGACTTATAATGCTGGATTGGTTTTGCAAATTTGGTTATAATTATTATATATATTTTTTTTTTTTTTAATTTTTTATTTTTTTTTACTTTTTTTTTATTTTTTACAAACTTGGGAATAATGGGGAAATAACTATGCCCTTAGAAGCACAGAGCACAGGACACAGCACCACTGGACTGAACAGGACACGGCACAGGACCCAGCAGCACTACGGAACTCAGCAGGACAGAGCACAGGACACAGCACCACTGGACTGATACTGCAGAATGTGTAAACTTTGTAATATTGCAGTACCACTGGACTTTTACTGCTGAATGTGTGAACTTGGTAATATTGCAGTACCAATGGACTTATAATGCTGGATTGGTTTTGCAAATTTGGTTATAATTATTATATATTTTTTTTTTTTTTTAATTTTTTTATTTTTTTTTACTTTTTTTTTATTTTTTACAAACTTGGGAATAATGGGGAAATAACTATGCCCTTAGAAGCACAGAGCACAGGACACAGCACCACTGGACTGAACAGGACACGGCACAGGACCCAGCAGCACTACGGAACTCAGCAGGACAGAGCACAGGACACAGCACCACTGGACTGATACTGCAGAATGTGTAAACTTTGTAATATTGCAGTACCACTGGACTTTTACTGCTGAATGTGTGAACTTGGTAATATTGCAGTACCAATGGGCTTATACTGCAGGATTGGTTGTGAAAATTTTGTGGTAATTAAAAAATATTAAAGTAGTTTTTGGTATTTTATAAAAAAAACTTTTTTTTATTTTTTTAAACACAGGGGAATATTGGGGAAATAACTATGCCCTTAGAAGCACAGAGCACAGGACACAGCACCACTGGACTGAACAGGACACAGCACAGGACCCAGCAGCACCACTGACCTCAGAAGGACAGAGCACAGCACACAGCACCACTGGACTGATACTGCAGAACACAGCACAGCACAGCACAGCACAGCACTAAACAGCACAGCACTAAACAGCACAGAACTAAACAGCACAGAACTAAACAGCACAGAGGACCACCTAACACACCCTCCCTCTACCCTGATCAATGCCCGAGTGAAGATGGCGGCGACTAGCGGGGAATTTATAGGATCCGAGTATCGCGAGATCCGACAACGGGATTATGAGTCAGAGCCTCAGTTTCACTTTTGAATTTGGCGCCAATACCCGGATCTGTCTCGGATCCGACTCGGATCCGCAACGTTCGGGTGGGCTCGGATTTCAGAAATCCGAGCGCGCTCATCCCTAAAAATAACCTGATAAAATCAATATTGTTTGGTAAGGACTTCAACCTATGGTGCACATATAGTCAGTTTTATACAGTCTCTGTTCCAGTCAGATGTCAAATACTCGGTTAACAGAATTTCTCACCACCGTATTCAAAAGAACCATTTGCCTTAAAAATGGGGATCCAATCCAGAGTAGGGAAATTAAAGCACAGTTCATTTGCACGAAGTACATTAGGAATGAGACAGGGCAGTCTGTGTCAGCAGTTAGTGACACTGCGGACTGCCGTTGTTCACACAGGGCCTGATTCATTAAGGAAAGTAAGGCAAAAAAATGTGTAAGATATCTCCAGGACAAAGCAATGTAGGACATAAATAGTTGATAGCTTTATTTTTACAATGACATTTGAAGTTGATCTAGGACATGTCCCACCCTAAAATCTGTCCCCACATTTTAAATTTATCTCCCCCTCCAAGGCAACATGGTTTTGCCAAGGTGAAAAGTTACTTGTTTCTTTGCTTTCCTTTTCTTAATAAATCAGGCCCACAGTCTCTATTTCCACACACAGATCAGGCTTCAACTGTAACCTTGCTTCCCCAGTCTTGTTAACAGTAGTTCAAAGAGGCTAGACCTGGGTCTCTCACAGCCTTTTATATCTTTATGTAAATACAACAGTAAGAATATCAGTTAAAAAATATTAATCAGGCTGTCAGTTGAAGACATAAATGCTTTATCTTATTAGTTTCTCCACATAGTGCCTTTGTGGTTTCATAAGAGAACTTAAAGTAAAATTAATTTTCACCTACAATTTACACGTTCCCTTTATATATTCAAAGTTGATGCCTCAAATCTGGTGGTTGCTACTCTTTCGGTGGACCCGACTATAGATGACTGTAAATTAATGTTAATGCTATAATAGTAATGTAGGTATAAAAATAGCTCAAAATCACACGTTTTTACCTATTTTACCAATTTTTAAATAAACCCAGATCCAAAATCAAAACACATGAATTTTTTTTTTCCAAAACCAATGCACAAAGGTTGTTTTAGAATCAAAACCAAAACCAGAACCCAAACATGGGGTCTGCGCACATCTCTACATAATGTGCATTAATGTTATAAAGTATTAATAAAAATTCTTCAACTACAGAGTGTAAAAACATTATTAGTGGAATTCATGTGTATGTTTGCTTGAGAATGCTTAGTTGATTTAAATTAAAAATCAAATATGTGAAAGCATCTTACATTCTCAAAGATCAGTTGAAAATCCTATCAATACATCCTTCCTTAATTGCCACAACTCATGGCATCTCTCTCAATCCCAATCATAGTATTGTTCTATCTCACTGTCACGATCTGTCTGCAACATCTCCCTTTTGAATGCTGCTTGCATCCTGCAGCCCCTGTTTGTTTTGCACTGTGCTGCATTTGTGTTTATTTTTATGTGCTGCAGCAGTACCTTCATTCACCAGAGGTGCTGCTATTGTGCCCTACTTGTGTGCATTAGGGGTTAACCTTCCTGTTCACCAATTATTCCATGCACCTGGGTATGTTCCATTTAAACCTGTCTCTCCCAGCAGTCAGAGCTGGTTATTGTTGTCATTTCCTGTTGTCCTATCCTGATGTCAGATCCTGTTGTTGCACCCTGTGGACAGTGCCGTAACTAGACATTTTAGTGCCCTGGGCGATACAGGGCACCGGCGCCCCCCATCTAAGTGGGAGTGACATTTGCCAAGTGGGTGTGGCCAACCTAATGTGGGGGTGTGGCTAGCACTTTACTGAATGAATTCTTTTGTATTGCTGTGTAGTTGGTAGCCTCAAAAATACAGGTGTAAGCTATACAAATTTCTCTCACTATAGGGAAGAAATATAAGAGCCCTTGGCTACACCTGTATTTTTTGCAATAGACACTATGTGGAGGAAAATAGAAATCATGGATTATGAATATGAAAATGACAAATTTTCTATTTCCTGTACTTTACACGACATACACTATATAAATTTGGATTTTTAAATACATATAAACCCAGAGCTGGAAGTGGGCTGCAGGATGACAAGTAAGAGGAATAGGGGAGAAGATGGTGCAAGGGGGTAGATGAGAGGGACAAGGGAGAAGGTGGGCCTGGGGACAAGGTGGCACAGAGGGGGTAGTAGATGAGAGGGCCTGGGGACAAGGTGGCACAGAGGGGGTAGTAGATGAGAGGGCCTGGGGACAAGGTGGCACATGGGGGGGGGAGTAGATGAGAGGGACTGTGGAGAAGGTGGGACAGGGGGGTAGATGAGAGGGCCTGGGGACAAGGTGGGACAGGGGGGGAGTAGATGAGAGGGACTGTGGAGAAGTTGGGACAGGGGGGTAGATGAGAGGGACTGAGGAGAAGGTGGGACAGGGGGGTAGATGAGAGGGACTGGGGAGAAGGTGGCACAGGGGGGTAGATGAGAGGGACTGTGGAGAAGGTGGCACAGAGGGGGTAGTAGATGAGAGGGCCTGGGGACAAGGTGGCACATGGGGGAGTAGATGAGAGGGACTGTGGAGAAGGTGGGACAGGGGGGTAGATGAGAGGGACTGAGGAGAAGGTGGGACAGGGGGGTAGATGAGAGGGACTGGGGAGAAGGTGGCACAGGGGGGTAGATGAGAGGGACTGTGGAGAAGGTGGCACAGGGGGGTAGATGAGAGGGACTGGGGAGAAGGTGGCACAAGGGGGTAGATGAGAGGGACTGGGGAGAAGGTGGCACAGATGGGGTAGATGAGAGGGACAGGGGAGAATACATAAATGTGAAATACAAAAAAATACAATACCAAAAAATAATCATTATACATTTTCATGTCCCCTGCCCCCATAGCTTTTGCTTCCCCACTACACTCACTCAGTTTTTGCTCCTGGATGGAGCGCCCTATTTCCTATTTTTTTTTAAATATATATTTTAATTACAATATAACATTTACTTACCTATTTTTCTTCCCTCCTGGATGGTCAGCATAGCAGTCAGCAGTAGATGCAGGGGACTCACTCTCTCTGCTCAGCAATGGCTGCTCCTCACTTTCTTTTCAGAGGGGGGGTGGAGCGGAGCACAGCATCCTGGAAGGGGAGGGGGCGGGTCCTGACATATAACTTTATACACACTGTCTGACAGACAGTGTGATCAATGTTTGATCAGCCACCACACTAGCCCCTCCCCCGACTCGCGGCCCCAATAATTTTTTATTTTATTTTATTTATTTATTTTTATTTTTACTTTGTGCCCTAGAGGGGAAGGTAGCGGGCGGCTGCTGCGCCCCCTCGGGCTTGCGCTCGGGGTGACGGCACCGCCCGCACCACCCTAGTTACGGCTCTGCCTGTGGAATCTTTCTCCTGCCTTGCTCCTGTGATTATGCTGCATTGGGATCAATCTCAGCATACAATCTGCTGACTTGTTCCTTATTTTTACCTGGGACTTATCTGTGCATTTCCCTGTGCATGCTGCCTGGAATATTTCCTCACCTCCCATTTACCTGCATCAGCTGTATATCTGGTAAACTCTGCAAGATATTATGTCATCAACTGTTCTCCAGCAATAAACATTGTTTGTTTTTCACCTATCCATGACTCCTCAGCTGTATTTCTACTCTGATCCGTGACAGTATAACCAGCCCACAAAACAGCTTTGGAGTCAGGTGAAAGTTTTGTTTTATTCTGGGACCTTTTTTCTGCAATCAAGTTTTCATTTGTTTTTTGCAACATGTCTGTTTCACCAATCATGGAATTGCCACTGCTACAAACTTTACAGATGGACATTATATTGCTACGTTCTCAGCTTGCTAGATTTTCCTCTTTACTTGTGGACCCACTCAGGAGACTGTCAGATTCTGTCTCTCTTAATTCAGAAGCTGCTGAGCTGTCTCAATCCATCTTCTCTGCTGATGAACCTGTGCAAACAGCACCTCTTAAAAGTACTTCTACAAATTTGCTGTTTTCTATGAACTATGGGGTAACAAATTCCCAGTACACAGGTGGTCCACACCCCATCTGACCGAAGAGGAACGGCGGCGCAGAATAACATACAAGTTGTGTCTCTACTGTGCCAGCAATGCACATTTCTTGCAGGACTGTCCTGTCCGTAGACCACGTCAGCTTACTGAACCATCTCCTGTTATTTCCTCTCCGCATTCCAAAATTGTTTATGCTCCACCATTTCTGTTCTCTGGGAAGAGACCCAATCTGCCAGCTCCAGCCGCCTGCCCTGAGGCGCCAGCTCCAGCCGCCTGTCCTGAGGCGCCAGCTCCAGCCGCCTGTCCTGAGGCGCCAGCTCCAGCCGCCTGTCCTGAGGCGCCAGCTCCAGTCGCCTGTCCTGAGGCGCCAGCTCCAGCCGCCTGTGCCGAGCTGCCAGCACCAGCCGCCCGTGCCGAGGTCCCAGCCTCTTTCTCCTGTGTCGAGGTGCCAGCCTCTGTCTCCTGTGCCGAGGTGCCAGCCTCTGTCTCCTGTGCCGAGGTGCCAGCCTCTGTCTCCTGTGCCGAGGTGCCAGCCTTTGTCTCCTGTGCCGAGGTGCCAGCCTCTGCCTCCTGTGCCGAGGTGTCAGCATCTGCCTCCAGCTCTGAGGTCACATCATCTGCCTCCAGCTCTGAGGTCACATCATCTGCCTCCAGCTCTGAGGTCACATCATCTGCCTCCAGCTCTGAGGTCACATCATCTGCCTCCAGCTCTGAGGTCACATCATCTGCCTCCAGCTTGGAGCCTGCTGCCACTGTGTCCGGTCGTGAGCCTGCTGCCACTGTGTCCGGTCGTGAGCCTGCTGCCACTGTGTCCGGTCCCGAGCCTGCTGCCCCTGTGTCCGGTCCTGAGCCTGCTGCCACTGTGTCCGTTCCCGAGCCTGCTGCCACTGTGTCCGGTCCCAAGCCTGCTGCCACTGTGTCCGGTCCCGAGCCTGCTGCCACTGTGTCCGGTCCCGAGTCTCCTGCCACTGTGTCCGGTCCCGAGTCTTCAGCCGCTGTCTCCGGTTCCGAGTCCTCAGCCGCTGTCTCCGGTTCCGAGTCCTCAGCCGCTGTTTCTGGTTCCGAGTCTTCAGCCGCTGTCTCCGGTTCCCGTGTCTTCAGCCGCTGTCTCCGGTTCCGAGTCTTCAGCCGCTGTCTCCGGTTCCAAGTCTTCAGCCGCTGTCTCCGGTTCCGAGTCTTCAGCAGCTGTCTCCGGTTCCGAGTCTTCAGCCGCTGTCTCCGGTTCCGAGTCTTCAGCAGCTGTCTCCGGTTCCGAGTCTTCAGCCGCTGTCTCCGGTTCCGAGTCTTCAGCCGCTGTCTCCGTTTCCGAGTCTTCAGCCACTGTCTCTGTTCCTGAGCTACAGTCTGCTCCAGAGGGGGCGCTGCCCTTCCAGTCTGCTCCAGAGTGGGCGCTGCCCTTCCAGTCTGCTCCAGAGAGGGCGCTGCCCTTCCAGTCTGCTCCAGAGGGGGCGCTGCAGTTACAGTCTGCTCCAGAGGGGGCGCTGCCCTTACAGTCTGCTCCAGAGGGGGCGCTGCCCTTAAAGTCTTCTCCAGAGGGGGCGCTGCCCTTACAGTCTGCTCCAGAGGGGGCGCTGCCCTTACAGTCTGCTCCAGAGGGGGCGCTGCCCTTACCGTCTGCTCCAGAGGGGGCGCTGCCCTTACCGTCTGCTCCAGAGGGGGCGCTGCCCTTACCGTCTGCTCCAGAGGGGGCGCTGCCCTTACCGTCTGCTCCAGAGTGGGCGCTGCCCTTCCAGTCTGCTCCAGAGAGGGCGCTGCCCTTCCAGTCTGCTCCAGAGGGGGCGCTGCAGTTACAGTCTGCTCCAGAGGGGGCGCTGCCCTTACAGTCTGCTCCAGAGGGGGCGCTGCCCTTAAAGTCTTCTCCAGAGGGGGCGCTGCCCTTACAGTCTGCTCCAGAGGGGGCGCTGCCCTTACAGTCTTCTCCAGAGGGGGCGCTGCCCTTACAGTCTGCTCCAGAGGGGGCGCTGCCCTTACAGCCTGCTCCAGAGGGGGAGCTGCCCTTAAAGTCTGCTCCAGAAGGGGCGCTGCCCTTACAGCCTTCTCCAGAGGGGGCGCTGCCCTTACAGTCTTCACCAGAGGGGGCGCTGCCCTTACAGTCTTCTCCAGAGGGGGCGCTGACCTTACAATCTGCTCCAGAGGGGGCGCTGCCCTTACAGTCTGCTCCAGAAGATTTGCCTGTCCATGCGGTCCAGCCCGAGTTGCCAGTCCATGCGGTCCAGCCCGAGTTGCCAGTCCATGCGGTCCAGCCCGAGTTGCCAGTCCATGCGGTCCAGCCCGAGTTGCCAGTCCATGTGGTCCAGCCCGAGTTGCCAGTACATGCAGTGCAGCCTGAATTGCCAGTCCATGCGGTCCAGCCCGAGTTGCCAGTCCATGCAGTCCAGCCCGAGTTGCCACTTGGTGCTGTCTGCTCCGAGGCTTCTCAAAGTGCTGTCTGCCCTCAGGCTTCTCAACGTGCTGTCTGCCCTCAGGCTTCTCAAAGTGCTGTCTGCCCTCAGGCTTCTCAAAGTGCTGTCTGTCCTCAGGCTTCTCAAAGTGCTGTCTGCCCTCAGGCTTCTCAAAGTGCTGTCTGCCCTCAGGCTTCTCAAAGTGCTGTCTGCCCTCAGGCTTCTCACAGTGCTGTACCTGCCAAGCCTTCTGCCCAGTCCGGGCCTGCTGCCAAGCCTTCTGCCCAGTTCGGGCCTACTGCCCTGTCTGCTGCCCAATTCTGGACTATGATTCAGATGAACCCAGACATTCTTGATATTTTGGCGTCTGGAATCCGCCCTTAAGGGAGGGGGTACAGTCACGATCTGTCTGCAACATCTCCCTTTTGAATGCTGCTTGCATACTGCAGCCCCTGTTTGTTTTGCACTGTGCTGCATTTGTGTTTATTTTTATGTGCTGCAGCAGTACCTTCATTCACCAGAGGTGCTGCTATTGTGCCCTACTTGTGTGCATTAGGGGTTAACCTTCCTGTTCACCAATTATTCCATGCACCTGGGTGTGTTCCATTTAAACCTGTCTCTCCCAGCAGTCAGAGCTGGTTATTGTTGTCATTTCCTGTTGTCCTATCCTGATGTCAGATCCTGTTGTTGCACCCTGTGGAATCTTTCTCCTGCCTTGCTCCTGTGATTATGCTGCATTGGGATCTATCTCAGCATACAATCTGCTGACCTGTTCCTTATTTGTACCTGGGACTTATCTGTGCATTTCCCTGTGCATGCTGCCTGGAATATTTCCTCACCTCCCATTTACCTGCATCAGCTGTATATCTGGTAAACTCTGCAAGATATTATGTCATCAACTGTTCTCCAGCAATAAACATTGTTTGTTTTTCACCTATCCATGACTCCTCAGCTGTATTTCTACTCTGATTCGTGACACTCACACAGTGATGAAGTGTTAGTTGGCTATCTCACTTATCAATTCCCGCAATTACGTCTAACAGCAACTTTAAATTCTATTACCTATAACTATTTGGCTCCATGTAAAAACTATTAATAATAATGGCCTATGCAGTTGATACAGTATGCTATAATAAGCAGGCACAAATACACAGCAATAATCCTGATGCACATTTCAATGTGTTTTTTCAAGGCATTACTTTTTGTCCTATCATGTTTGTTTTCAGCATTGTTATTTTCAATTTCCATTATGTAACATGGAACATGCCGTGCACATACATGGAATTCTCTGAATTCTCAGAGCCTGGCTGCATATACAGAGGGAAAGGAGTGTCCAACTTTAGAGAGCTACAAGAAGATGAAAGAGTCCCTATAAAATTAAGTAGAGCCCCTGAGAGAAAAAAAATAAAGAAAGGGGTACCTGCCAATGTAGTGTGGAGCCAATAATTAGTGACAGCATTGAGGATCTGCTTTAGAGAGTCCCCTTGTCTAAAAAGGGGAGAGCATGTAAAGAGACCCTATGGAGAGGGTTGCTGCAATATGCAGTGTAGCAGTACCTAATATGACCCAGAGGGACAGACATAACACCAGAGATGGTGTTATAGCTCAAGGGTGAATGAAGAGGCTGCAGGAGGACACTTGTGAGAGTGTCAGATTTACGAATCAAGGCTGAGAGTGCACCAAACTGAGAGTGTGTCAGGGCCTTTGCAAATTTGAGAGAGCATGAGAAACCAAGAAATGCAGAGAGAGCACAGTGAGCATGTGATATAGTCCAAGGGATAAGGATGTCACAAATCTATGGAGTGTTCTCTAGCTGGTATTTGCGCTGCTGAGCAGGAAGGCGTGGAGTTATCACATATTGTTACAATATTGATTACTATTTAAGATTATAAGCTATCACATATTGCATAAGTATCCACCTGTTTTTCTGCAATATTTCATATTGTGAGACGTCCTCTCTTTTTTTTTTTGCATATTAATACTGTCCACCGTACCACCATGCATTTTCATTGTTTTTCCGCTTTATTATGTTTATTTAAAAACATTGCATCCAATTGGGGATAACACGCTAGCATATGGAAATTTTCCCTGCCAGTTTGTATTTTTTACTATATCTCCTTTACTACTGTTTATTGTCAAAACCAGTGGCACATCGGAATCTCCTTACAATCACTGATTGCTCTGATTTATACACTTCAGTCACTCAACAGATTAAGCCATAAACATTGTTTGTCTTACCATGTAACAGCTGAGCATTTGTCTAATCAGCCAATTATTGTTATCTGATTGAGAATCCTGGATCTCATAAATACTGGTAAGGAAGACCAGTCTGGCTATACCAGTTCCTGAGGAAGCCCACCGGCACTGGCCACGGGCGAAACGCATTGGTAATCATTGCCTTAAACATCAAGTACACCATCGTCAGGATTCTATTACTATTATAATTTCTCTAGCATGCTAGACTATTAAACTTAAACTTTACATTACTCAGCGCCTAGAACCTGCTTATACCTAGTTCCCATTTGGGAGGGTAGGAATTCCCTCCCACACACCCTCAGGTTTACCATTTTGGCTGCATTATATATTTAAAGGAAGCGCAATCTATCCCGATTTTTCCTTTTTGAATCAGGAAGGCATGGAGTCTAACTCATCCCTGATATTCACCAGGGACCCCCGCAAGAGAGTTTGGGCTTCGCTGCAAGAAGGTGTGCGCAGGTCACGATTCTCTGATTTAGCCACCAGCGTAGCAACAGGAGTGACAGGCGTAGTAGCACAATCTGGGTCTAAAATCAGCCAGGCAGAGAAGTACAAAGGGATGATCCGTAGAATAGTCAGAGTAAGCCACAAAGTCAGTAACCGGAAGAGGTACTAATAGAGAGGTACTAAATTGCAAAAACAACAAGGAAAGTCAAAGGTACAAGCCGAGTCAGAAACAGGTACTATGCAGGATAGAAATGCTGGAGTTTATTTTTATAGAGATGGTCTGGCGCCCACATTATTGAGACATTTGTTTACACTGCACCATAAGTTACATCAGCTGTATCCCAACACCTTCCAAGAGACTTTGTTGAAAAAACCTGCGCAGGGACCAGAGCTGGATTAAGGCTTCGGGGGGCCCGGGGCACTTAAGACAGGGGGGCCCCTAAGATCTAAAATTAAGGGCATAGTGACACATCCTGCATTACATCACCTACAGCCCACAGTATGACACTTACAGCTCTCCCAGAGGGCTCGCTTAGGTTGTCTGCATAAGAAAAATCATTGCTTGCACAAACTAAAATACTGTACATTAAAACAATCATCAAAACACCACTTTAAAATGGGTATTGACACCACACATTAAAACTAGCAATGATATCATACATTAAAAATACCATTGATAACGTACACTAAAACTAGCAATGATAACGCACGCTAAAACTAGCAATGATACCGCAAATTAAAATACCATTGATAATGCATCATTGGGCATGGCCAGGCCATCCTCCTACAGACAAAAAACCTGCATTGTTGTGTACACCATTGAACGGTCACCAAAAATTGGGATTGTCCCACTGGAATAACAATATTTCACAGACTTTGCTGCTCTCTCCTACCTGTTTCTCACTTTCACCACCTGTGCTGCAGGTTTCTTTATTTGCTGCTTGTCTGAATGCTGGAATGTTAGGGGCCCTATTTAGAAAAAAAAAATGGGTACATTTAGAAAATTACAGCCACCCCCAGCGTTAAATCAGTACCACCCATGATTAATAATTAGTCCTTCCTCCAGCCCCAACATTAAAATGATAGTATACACATTTAATAAATAAACCTATTTCCCTCCCTACAAACAGCCCAAGCAATAAATTAATAGTATTTACATTTCAGAAATATACCTATTTCCCGCAACCGTCTCTACCATTAAATAATTCATAGGCACATTTAATAAAGGGACCTCATTCTTCCCAAACTCACCCCCACATTCAGTAGCGCCCAAACCACCCCATCTTAAATTAATTAATTGTCCCCACTATTGTGCCTCTCTCCCCCCCCCTTTTTCCTCATGCTGTGTCTCTCCCCCTTTTTCCTTACTGTGCCTCTCTTCTCCCCCTTTTTCCTTACTGTGCCTCTCTTCTCCCCCTTTTTTCCTTACTGTGCCTCTCTTCTCCCCCTTTTTCCTTACTGTGCCTCTCTTCTCCCCCTTTTTTCTTACTGTGCCTCTCTTCTCCCCCTTTTTTTTTTTTACTTACCTTTCTTTTAGCTTCTTTCTTCTCTTCTGTCTTATTGTTTCCTGGTCCTCTCCGCGCTGCTCCTCATTGAATGACAGGCGTGCCCTGATGACATCACGCCTGTCATTCAGTGTTAACAGTGCAGAGAGGGAGGAGGAGGGACGCCAGCGCCGCGGTGAGGTGAGTATATCTTTTTTTTTTCTTTCTTTTACTACCCTGCTCCCCCCACCAACGAAGGGAGCCCCGAACACGCCAGCCCGCAAAGCCCCCCCTCCCCGCAGGCGCTGCCACCGGGGGGGCCGCCATTGAAAAAAAAAGAAAAAAAGGAGAATAAAAAAAAATCAGAGGTTAGGAGCGCGGCGGCGGGGGGCCCTCAGAGAGAGGGGGGCCCGGGGCACATGCCCCCTGTGCCCCCCCCTTAATCCGGCTATGGCAGGGACCCTCTGATCATTTATTTTCACACCCAAAATCTAGCCAAAGTAGAGTAAAGAGCAAGCAAGGAGGTGTATTACTCACCCATGCACCCCAGGATCACACACAGTCACAGATGGTTACATATACAAAGACATATTCATAGAAAAAATTGACAGAATTGCTCCAGGCACTCAGCTTATGTTTTGTAAATACCCTTCACAGCTGCTTCCTGTCTTTTTTGTAGTACTTGTGAAGGTGATCCATCACACACCATATGAGTGTTTGGGAAGCATCTTACAAGCTGATAATGTATGCAAGAAAAGAAAGTTAAGCGGGGGCGGTTGGATGTTGGAGGATAATACATTTATCCTTCCCTCTCTTGCTGACTAATGAGTAAAAAGAAGTGTAAAGTGTGTGTTTGATTCCAATCTCCTGCTTCTCCTGCTACTCCCATGCAATAGCAGAGAAGTGAAGTCGGGGGATTTAACTTTGGAGACCACTGGTAGTCAGGTAGATGCAATTCCTGTCTACCTCCCCCAACTCACATTCCCTGAAAGGAAAACTTTTTTAACTTAATACAATGGGCCCATAGCTGTATGGGGCCTGGTGCTGCATCTCCAATAGCCTTTGTGTTAATTTGTTGTATGGTCCATTGTAGGACAGTTATTGAAATGGGAATAATTATATGCAAAGTATCAAATCTCTAAATCTATTTCACTTGGTTGTAAGAGATTATGCCTAAGCATCCTGGGACGGTGAAGCAGTCAGTCATGCTTATTAGTACTCTTTAATACCGTAAACAAAATAAGAATAGGAATGATAAAAATGTATAGGACTTGTTCACATTTCGATCCGTAATACTCATCTCTCTTCATTTCAGTTTTTGACATATGGATGGAGGAGACATAGGGGTTGATGTAGAGTTAAACATAAAATGTACCCATCTGTGTATGTGCAAATATAAGACTGTATTATAAATCAATGCATCTATTGATATGGGCAACCTTAAATCTAGTGTTAAGAAGCGTCTAGAGGAAATATACTAAAATCATCATCATTAACTTGAAAACTACACCCGTCTTGTGTAGGCTCAGAATTTACAATTGCCAATGAATGTATTTTAATGATATGTGCAACACATGTGAATGTCCCCAATATTCCTCTCTAAGCATATGGAAGAGCAATGGCAAGTGTAAGACAAAATATTGACATATGTTTTGCGCAGGAGGATTAAAATGTGGACGGTCCTAACAACAATCTAAAACATGTTTAATCTTTGTTCAGGAGGAGTATATGGAAATGTATGTTATTTAACCATATTCTTGCTATCTGACTAAGAATTGTGCTGGAGGAGACAGAAGCCGTACATATTTATTTTAGTGTTATTTGCAACTTAAGTGTGTCATGCTGGAGTGAAGAAGAGTGTAAATATACAGTTTATATTTTGCAATATGGAGATGGTCTAGCGCCCAACTTTCTGTGACAACTAATGCACTGCACCACCACACAACAACACCTGTATGCCCACTTAACAGACATTGCTGTAAAACCTGCAACTGCGGATATGCTCTTGTCACTTATGCCCATACCCAAGAGCTAGCCAGGTCAGGGGAAAGGGCAAGTGAGGAAGTGCATTACCCACCACTGCACCCCAGAAAAACACACAGTGACAGGGGTTACATACATATGTCTCCTGAAAAAATGTGGCTTCCTGACAGTAGATGCAACCAGCAATTTGTAGCCCAGAGTATGAGCTTGAGTTGTGGTTAATGCTCTAAGTGCCATCTTCCTGAGCACTATGATTGCAGCTGCAGTGGTTAATATTACAGGCAGGATATTCCCAGGGCCGTCTTTCCCATTAGGCACAATGGGCAGGTGCCCGGGGGCCCTGCAGCCCAGGGGGGCCCGTCGGAGGCAGCAAAAAAAAAAGACAATATTTACCTTGCGGTCAGCTGGCTATCTGGCTCCCTCCATGGTCTCCTCCTCCGTCGCGCTCGCAGGGCATGTTGGGCGTGACGTCATCACGCCCGCCCGACATCCATTGCGGAGCGCGACGGAGGAGCAGACCATGGAGGGAGCTGGATCGCCAGCTGGCCGCAAGGTAAGTATTTTCTTCAGGTTTTTTTTTTTTTTTGCTGCCTCCGACGGGCCCCCCTGGGCTGCAGGGCCCATATATATAATCATCTTTTTTTTTGTATATATAGGGGCCCCGGTGCACTGCTAACTACACAGGTGGCAGTAACATGGGGCCCAGTAGCTGAGGACCCCTATAGCAGCTGCTACCTCAATTGTTAAGCCCATGATCTGAAAAATAAACTATAATGCTATGTTTTGGCTAAATTGAAAACCCATGATAATCCTGCCCAATGTACACTGTAACACATTTTTTTTATTTTGAAATAATGACAGCGTTTTTTTTCTGCAGAAATTGTGAAAAGAAACACTTTGACCTTTAGGAGGGAATTCAATTGACCGCGTTACGAAAGAAATGCGGTCTGCGCACTGTTACCGTTAACACAATAATTTTAACCCATAGTAATGGTAATAGTGTGTTACTTTCGGCAGTAACACGATCAATTAAATCTGCCGATTAATACAGTAAGTTGGTCTTTAAAATTTGACCCATTTGCATCCAGCTTACATCACTGTAACCCATTCATTGGGGATAGCGCATACCAAAATATTAACACTGTAACACTAATTGGCTTATCAAGGTAATTAAGTAAGAGACGCACCTCAGTGACATCCCTTGTATTTTGTGGTTGGTACATCTTATAATATTTCTGCAATATTTCTATGCTGATCAAATATGTATTTTCAAACCATAAATATAATTCAATGAAGTTTCTATATAAATTTGAATAATCTTTTTTCAGTAGCAGATCAAAACAATTCACCACATAAAGCAAATGATCTCTTATCTCTTCCTCATCCTACAGCCTAAGTCCACTACGCACCACTGCCTTATATTATGGCCAATTAGCCTCAATTTATCACTTCTCATAAAAGCCTTTTGTCATCAGTCTCGATTTACATTTGTTTCGCCAGCACTGGAAAAAGACAATTCTCTTTTGAAAGATTCTGCATGCAGTTATCATTATTTGAGATGCTTGTCTCTCTGTTATGGCAAAACTGAGTTGTACACATGAAGGGATGCCACCATTTAGTAAATGAGATCAATAAGAGTTGCATGTAGCCTGAAGCTGTCCACACAAGCTGCAATATTGCAGAAAATATTAGGCCAATATCAGCGTGTGTAGACCTGCCAAATATACCAGATGATGCTAATAATCTGATTGCATATTTATTGAACATGCTATGTATAATTGAAAGATGATCTTTACTTTTCTGGGTATACAATCATCTTCAGTTTCATGTAGGAATTTGGACACAGATCCTCTTGTTTGGTGCTTGTGTCAAGTGGCAGAATTTGCCTATGTGAGACTGGTTGTCAGGATTCTGTATGGATCACTCCTTTTTTCTGAGCATGCCCTGTTGTTATATATCTGCAGAAGACATTGGGCACGTTCTGTTGCACTTGCTTGTGGGAGAAAGTCTAAGATCTTACACATGCTCTGTGCTTCTCCCAAAATTTCAGCTGCTGTTAATATTGATTTAATCAATCTCCTGTCTGAGAGCAAGACATCATCAATCAATGTGTTTTCCTGTTTCCTCTTGCATTGACCCAGCTTTGTATTTGTGACTATGTGTTCCCTAACCTTAGCTTTGTTCCTGACTGCATTATGCCTCTGGATATTGGTGATTCTGATTCTATTTTTTGGACTATCTGCCTATTATCTGTGAGAACTCCACCTGGTTCGAGATCCTGTGTCCCTTTTCTAAGTGATTGAGCAGCCATATAGTACATCTAGGGGTAAATGTATCAAAATGAGAGTTTATCGGCGGGTTTGAAAAAACAATCAGATTCCAGCTATCATTTATTTAGTGCATTCTACAAAATGATAGCTAGAATTTGATTAGTTGCTATAGGCAACATCTCCACTTTCCAAACCCGTCGGAAAACTCTCAGCTTGATACATTTACCCCCTAGTGTCTGCTCTTCTGTTCTTCTGTTCATTGGGGCATATTCAATTGTCGGCGGAAACGCCGAAAATCTCGCGCTCCGCGCACTATTACCGTTTTTACGGTAATAGTGTGCGGAAAAAACGTTATTACGGTAATTTTCTCGCTGGATTTCTGCTCACGGCTCCCTGAGCCACGAGCTGAAATCCAGCTAACTACGGTAGTAGTTTTTATGCGGCGGGGAATCCGGACAATTGAATATGCCCCATAGAGTGGATTGTAGTCTGATCACCTGCTGTTTTGTGCTAGGGTCTTCTGTGTATTCACCAATAAAATGTGACATTTGCACATTTGCATTACCTCCCTAAACCTATTTTAACACTAAAATTAAGGAGATAGGGAATTTAATTCCTGTCCCTAAAGACCAAGAAACCAGTTAGTTTTCGGTTGGTGGATTAGGAAGCACTGCGTCTTTATTGAATCTTTATTGAATCTTTGGACCCTGGGCTGTTTCTGGGTGTAGCACAAGTAACACAAATAACCCTTGAATTATATGATATTTCCCAATTTTTCCTAAAACTGTATTGTAGTGTAGTATCTAAATACATTTTGTTTTGTAATGCATGACCATGTTTTTAACTAATTACTTTATTTATAGATGATTTACAATTGGAATTATGGTCACCCAGTCGTAATCTAAATCCTTTGACTTATTAGGAGATTTTTGCCTGTAGGAAGAGACTGTGTTCTAATGAGTGAAGACGATGTTAAAATGATTTACAGCAGCATTAATTTAATTTCTCATTTGCCATGACACATGTAATTATCCTATCCTTTAGCCATTAAATATGCAGTTTCAGGATATGGCCAAGTGGAATTATTAAAGGGGAGAAAGAGCAGAAATGAACGTTACTAATAGCAAAACTGTGATGCGATGTACATTTCTCTGAAAAACAATTAGAATTTTTTTACATTTATTTTATTTCCCTTTGACAAGAACCAGATGTAACTTAAATGGAAATATGTGAAAAATATACATTAATTAGAGTAGCATAATAATGGAAGAAATCTGTTCTATAATACTTTGTACATGAAAATCATATTTTATTCAGTTTGAAAAAAACAGACATAAATTTTCCTTAACATACAAGTAAAAACACATAGAATAAAATAGACATCAAGGGCTAGATTTACTAAGCTGCGGGTTTGAAAAAGTGGGGATGTTGTCTATAGCAACCAATCAGATTCTAGCTGTCATTTTGTAGAATGTACTAAATAAATGAAAGCTAGAATTTGATTGGTTGCTATAGGCAACATCTCCACTTTTTCAAACCCGCAGCTTAGTAAATCTAGCCCCAAGACTTTGCTCAGTTTCTGATTTCCTTAACATTCCTTTCCACCTCTCGGACCATTACCTTATCAACTGAAAACTCTCCTTCAGTACTTTAACCTCTCTGCTGTCAAACTCTACCAAACCTCCTCATGCCCACAACTTTACTCCATTAATTTTCAACAGTTTTCCACCTCTCTCCACCTCTCTCCAACACCTTCTCTCCCCAACTTCTACATTATCCTCCCTTGATATGGCAGTACCTCATTTTCACCAAACACTAGCAACAACCCATGATCAAGTGGCTCCAGCGACTCTTTATGCTCTTCAATGTAAGCCGTAGCACACTAAAGTAACACAAAAATTAAAAGGACTCTCTCATAAAGCAGAATGTCACTGCCATAATTCTTGTACCTTTAATGATTTCATCACATATATTTATATCTATCACTCCTATCAAAATGCCTTGGTCACTGCTAAATAAAGATATTTCCAATCTCTCATCTCTGCTCAAATTTCTAACGCCAAATGGCTTTTAACACATTTAAATCACTTATCACTCCTCTGACCCCAATCCCTCTGACTACTATCAGTGACCAAAATCCTGCTTCCTTCTTCAAGGATAAGATTGATAAGATCCAACTTAAAATTGTATCATGTTCCTCGACAAACAACCAGCTGAATTCCATCCCAGCACCAACTGAAACCCTTTCTTCATTTGATCCCACGATTAAATATGAAGTATCTACTCTCTTCCCATCTTCCTAGTCCACCACCTGTCCTCTTGATTCTATACCTTTACAAATCAGTAGATACCTGTATCCTGTGCTCATCCCACCCCTAACAAAAATCTGCAATCTCCCTCTCTCTACTGGTATCTTTCTGTCATTATTCAAGCACACAGTGATTACTCCTATTCTGAACAATCTAAATTTTGACCCAAACTTTCTCTCAAATTACTGTCCCATCTCTCAGCTTCCATGCCCCTCCAAGCTTCTTGAGAAAATAGTCAACAGTCACCTCACATGCTTTCTCTCCTCACACAACATATTGATCATCTTCAGTCAGGCTTTCGTTCTCAACAGAAATGTCTCCTTATGGCGCTTAATATGGCTGATCACTAATAGATCACTAATTGCAAGAGGTCTGCAATCCTCAAAAAAGAAAAAACAGATGTGCAATAATGAATCTTTTACCACGAAACAAATGTGAACCACGGATCTTAATAAAATATTTATTTAAACATTAAAACATTACATCTAATAAATGTCAATACAATAAATAAACATATGTGGATTTCATCAAAATTGCATCTTAAAGCTAAAACATACAGAACTCTCCCCTTTTCTTGAAAGACTGATCTTGCTGTGATATATGTGGTGTTTAACAGACCACCCTTTTGTAGAGGAAACTACTGTCATTAAGATTTATTTTCCAGCTCTCATTAATTCGGCTGCTACAATCCATCAGCACGAAAATAATGCCCTAAGAGAAGTCAGGAACTTTCTACTGGAGACGTGTTTGTAGGTGGAACAAGTTTATTGCGGCACCACTCTGCTCACAGAGGTGGCCAGCGCGTCTTCACAGCTCCATAGACAACATCAAATCGAGTCAGTCTACAGTTATCTGGTAAGATACCAGCAATTTCCACACTCTCAAAGTGGCTATAGTTGAAGATACTCAGTTTTTACAACACTACCGATATTTATAACCTCTCACTGTAAATAAGTTTGAACAGCTTGAAACAGCATTACAATATCAATTATATTGGTATACACAGTGGATTGGTCCACAGCTGTCTTTGTGAATTTGCTTTAATTTACACACTTAGAAATATATGCCAATTGATTGGATCTATTAAGGAATTTGAATGGACACCTAGTGACTGATTTTATATTCCATGACAATAGACCCAAGAGTACCATTATTCTAATCTCAAAACAAAAAGGGGTGGAGGGGGGAGTCTGTATGTTTTAGCTATAAGATTTCATTTTGATTTTATTATTGTATTGACATTTATTAGATGTGATGTTTTTAATGTTTAAATAAATATTTTAATAAGATCCTTGGTTCACATTTGTTTCATGGTTATAAATGTATTATTGCACATCTTTTTGTTTATTTTGTTCTCAACAGTTCACAAAGACTGCGTTTACTAATGTTGTTTATAGTATTATCAATGCTAAATCTAAAGGACATACTTGCTTCTAATTCTCCTGGATCTCTCTGCTGCATTTAACAGTATTAACCCCTCTATTCTCATACAAACTAGAGATGCTCAGGCTCAGTTCCTCGGGAACCGAACACACCTAAACTTAGGGGATCCGAGTCGGCTCGGTACTTTCGCGCTTTTTCGGAATTGAAAATGAGGCAAAAGGTTATCGTTCTGTCGTCATATCTCGGATCATGCAAATTTTGGAATCTATAAATACCGCGCTCCACGGTGATCTAGCGCCATTTGAAAGAGAGACACAGAAGGGGTAGCACACTGTGTAGAGCAGTTGGTCAGCCAAGTAGATAGAATTGAAAGAGAAGGGGGTAGCAGTGTTCAAGACAGTTTACAGTGACATTCAGGAGAGCTCCAGTGATAAATCTAATTGCAGAAAAATACAAATACTAGTGCTGTCAGGGTTGGTGTAATTCTGCAGTCAAATTCTACTGTGTTATATAGGTAACACACAAAAAGGAGAGCTGCATTGGTAATTCTCATTGCAAAAAATACAAATACTAGGCTTTTCTTCTGAATTTGCACAAAAAAGTGTATGGTGTTATATACCGGTGGTAGTCATTTTCCCGATGACTAACACACCGACAACAATGTCATCGACATGAAGACACCGATGATGAGGATTCCGATGGTGAGTATATAACTACATACCTTAGTGTAGATCTGCACCATTTCCGATAACTGTTGTAGCCAGCATGTGAGAATTGCGATGCAAGTTGGCGTGTGTTAAGCACATCATTCCCCTTGATCACAGTGCCATTTCCGCTTTTAAGCCGGCAATGGCTGGACCCCACGCCTCTATAAGGTTTTGTGGCGCTGGGTCCAGCCATTGCCGCCTTAAAAGTGTTTTTATGATGGCGATTTTCTCGGTAACACAGGTGACAGTGTTGATGAGGACAAGGCTGGAGATCACTCTGATATGCTGATTGAGTTAGAATAACAGACTGGAAGCTTTAAAAGGAGGGTTATTCTTGAAATCATTGTTCTTCCTCTGTTAATCATGGTTGACTGCAAGGAAACACTTGCAGCCATCATTGCTTTGCACAAAAAGGGCTTCACAGGCAAAGATATTGCTGCTAGTAAGATTGCGCCTAAGTCAACCATTTATCGAATCATCAAGAACTTCAAGGAGAGAGTTTCATTAGTTATGAAGAAGGCTTCAGGGCTCCCAAGAATGTCCAGCAAACGCCAGGACCATCTCCTAAAGTTGATTCAGTTGCGGGATTGGAGCACCACCAGTGCAGAGCTTGCTCTGGAATGGCAGCAGGCAGATGTGAGTGCATCTGCACACACAGTGAGGCAAAGAAGCCACTTCTCTCCAGGACTGATATTCTGCAAAAGGTACAGGGATTGAGACTGCTGAGGACTGGGATAAAGTAATTTTCTCTGATGAGTCCTCTTTCAGATTATTTAGGGCATCTGGAAAAACGCTTGTCCGGAGAAGGAAAGGTGAGTGCTACCATCAGTCCTGTGTCATGCCAACAGTAAAGCATCCTGAGACTATTCATGTGTAGGGGTGCTTCTCAGCCGAGGGAGTGGGCTCACTCACAATTTTGCCTAAGAGCACAGCCATGAATAAATAATGGTACCAAGACATCTTCCAAGATCAACTTCTTCCAACCATCCAAGAACAGTTTGTTGAAGAAAAATGCCTTTTCCAGCATGATAGAGCACTTTGCCATAAGGAAAACGTGATAACTAAGTGGCTCAGGGATCAAAACATCAACATTTTGGGTCCATGGCCAGGAAACTCCCCAGACCTTAATCCCATTGAGAACTTATGGTCAATCCTCAAGAGGCAGGTGGACAAACAATAACCCACAAACTCTGACAAGCTCCAAGCATTGATTAGGCAAGAATGGGCGGCTTTCAGTCAGTATGTGGCTCAGAACTTTATTGACAGCATGCCAGGGCGAACTGCAGAGGTCTTTAAAAAGGTCAGCACTGCAAATATTGACTCTTTGCATAAACTTAATGCAATTGTCAATAAAATCCTTTGACACTTATGAAAGGATTGTAATTTATGCCATAGTATAAAATTACCATATACCATAGGAACATCTGCCAAAAAGATCTGAAAACACTGAAGCAGCAAACTTCATGAAAACCAACACTTGTGTCATTTTTAAACTTTTGGCCATGACTGTACATCTCTTTCCTCACTTCACAAAATATCTCCCAATTTGACACTTTCATTCTGATCAAGATCTGTGTCTTTCATCAACACTCGTTAGCTGCTCCCATTCCCAGTAACAGGACATTTTTTGTCATGCACACACTTTGTGGAATACCCTTCCTCGCACAATAAGACTTTTCAGCTAGTCTTCAAACCTTCTAGTGTTCTCAGAAAACCCACCTCTTCAGGCAAGTTTATAAAATTCCCCAACCATCCTTTTAATCTCCCTGGGTTACCCTATTACCACCTTTTGCACAGTTCACACAAGCCAACAACTTTCACCAACATTGCATTGTGACTGGCTCATGTAGCCCACTAAGCACTTTTTATCTGCCATCTGCCTGGACCAATGTGCATTATGTAGCACTTAACCTCTTGTATCAATCTCCCATTGTCGCATAGATTGGAAGCTTGCGAGCTGTGTTTTCTTACCTATATATTTGTCTGTATTGCCCAGTTTTTTTATGAATGTGTTTCATCCCAATTGTAAAGAGCTGCTGAATTTGCTATGCAGGAGTTAAAGTAAACAGCAAATAAACAATCAGGAATTTCTCACCTCAGCCTACCTTTAATGTGGGCTTGACTGATCAACCTATGGAAAGAGGGCATACCAAAAGTCTACCTGTAATTGGTGCCTAACGGGTGTTAGGAACAGAGGGCAAATGAAATACAAAAAAAAACTATGAAATAAATATCTTAAATAAAAAGCACAAGGATTCTGATGGGAAGACGGAAAAACCAGGGTAACGTCTCAGGGAAAGACAGGAGCAAACGGTTCTGTCTAAAGACAGGGAGAAGGGAATAGGCCTAATACCTAACTTTAGGACCCACTCCTGGCCTGGTCACTGATGTTCACAGGTGTATGGCCTGTTCACTGTTACCCACAGGCATATGGCCTTATACTGGTGGCCACAGGGCTAAAGCCTGAATAACTAGTCATCCAGGTCTAACACCCACCTAACTTCCCCATGGGCCTTGTGTCCAACTCTGGTGTCACGAGCCTTGTGTCTAACTATGGTGTCACAGGCATAGTACCCGAATTTGAGGAATAAATATGAAAGGCCTGTTTTAATGGTGCTTTTAAGCCTTACCTGATTCTGGCAGTATTTGTCTTAAGCAGGGGGAGCCATTACTATAAACCCTTTGCCTTCACCCTGCTGTCTTTTAAGACCAACTGCCATATTCTTTGTCATGCACGGCACCATATGACTGATGTACTGGCCGCTGCCTCCATCCTCAAGGCTCAGCCGATGTCTTCTTTCTTGATCCATCATCTCTTCTTCCCCTAAGCTCTTCTTTCTTCTATCTCCACCTTCAGAGATGGGACTAGAAAAAAGATATTCTAGTCATCATTATCCACTTCATGATGTATACTGCCATATCTATACTGTCTAAAAAAGTGAATACAATTTAAAAAACTAGCATTCAGCTTCACCCTAAAATAGACTGGGCTGGTTAATGCTAAAGTAGGGGGGCAACAAGTATGGAGTCAATGACTGCTGGGACTAGCACTTCATCTATATTTCACATTCTATTATTACCTTGACACACACCACACCTATGGTGGCTTGAATAGCCCCCCTGCTATTCATCACAGGGTTTGTTATTTCTAGGGATTTGAAGCTCATTCTGACTGGGGGAACCTAATATAATGATTCTCCCAGTTATAGTGTGATCAGCCCACCCTGGCATAGACTGGTTCTGGTTTCCAACATTTGTAGGGAGACCTCACACTTGTTGTTCCCCTGTCTTAGCAGTAAGTAACCATGGCTATAGCACTGGTGCTATTTACTTATTTTAATATTTTATGGGAATGAATGCCATTTTTTATTTATTTATTTAATCTTTCTAAAAAGCATAGATATGTTCTGCTGGTATCATCATCAGCATATACGTTTACAGAAGCCTTTAGGCACCCACAATAGGTACACAAGAGATGTATCTAAAGATGTAGTCACTTCTAACTAGGTGGCATCACCAGAGGACACGCTCCAGTAACATGTGCAAACCTCTACTGTACTCAACTAATACTCGCACTCCCTGAATCTGTCTTTCCATGCATAAGAGCCTGCAATCTAAATCTGTAAATCTGCAGCAAAGTGGATTTTTGCAAGCTGCAGCTGGACCTATGTCCAATCATAAATCAGGCCCATAGTCTTCAAGTCAAATGAGATAAACTGTCGGAATTTTTAAAGTTGAAAAAAATATGAAAAGCACAGACATAGATACAAACTTTTTTTTTTTTAAAAAAACTAAAATATAACTAATTGAACATTTTGTATGGTTAACGTATTTTTTAGGACAATGCAGGCCTTGTTTCAGGTGCACACCACAATTTACGTAAGACTACACAGAGAGACGTGAGAGCCTAGAATTAAAAAAATGGGGAGGTAGGAATCTGCAGATTTTACATTTTTTTTATCCAAAAATTCTTTAGAATGATAATTAATTTTATAATAGTAATATTTTTTAAGACAAGATGTTATTGCACATAGATTCAGATAATCATTAAAATTTTTGCACACTAAAGACAGGTAGTTCGGAACAGCATTGAAATGTAAAAGGAATAGTCATTCTGTAACCAGGGGCCACTGCCCCTTTCACAGATTTTGTAACTTCCTTATTCATAGACTATCATTGTTTTTTTTTTATTTAGCAGCCGTTTTGTTGCTGTACCAGTGGCGGATCCAGGGGGGGGGGCGATCGGGGCGAGATCCATTAGGCAGTGATAATGTGCTGCCCGGCTGCTCTGATTGTGTTTTAGACCCAATCAGAGCAGCGGGACAGCACATTATCACTGCCTAACGGACCTGCACATACTGTGCAGCCGCCGGCAGCCTTAGAAGTTAGAAAGGGGGCGGGGCTTAAATCGCCCCCCCCCCTATATCGCCCGGGGTAGAAAAAATTTCTAGATCCGCCCCTGTGCTGTACTGATAAGAAACAATGAGCCTATTGCCATGCTTCTTCAAAAGCCTTAGGAACCAGTAGACTGAATAAGTGTGAAGGCTTTCAAAGTTGGAACTTGCATTCTCCTGGCCCTGTGTGCTTGAGATCCAAAAGTACAGAAACAGCAAAAAGGAGCTGTGAGTATAATGTTATATTGATATTGTTTAGTTTTCTCTGAATTCAGTATAATGAACTATATTTTAGCTACATTCATAGATATTGTTATAACCTGTAAAATTCATAATTGAATTCCCACAAATCTTATATTTCGTGAGTGATCATTCAACCTGAGCAGTGTGATGAGATCTGCAGGGGATTGAGGTTATTCACAATTAACTCAGGAGAGGCCAATCACTTACATCCATTACTTAATTGGTAAAAAGTTGTATTTTAGTGTTCATATATGCAAATCAGCCATTCAATGATGTGTTCTTTTTTTACCCTCAGCAAAATGTGTAATTAGTTTCTAGAATATGGAAACATTTCCACAGTGCAAGTTCTGAGAAAAAAAATGTGATTTGCAGATACTATCTAAGAAGTCTTTAGTACAGTGCATTTCCAAACGCTAAATGTGAACTGTCTTGCAGACATTAAAAATCCTTTAAGTAAGGAGGTAGATTTTGATGATGAAAATATAAATAACACTTTCCAAGATCATCTTGATCCAGAAGTCTTGCTGTTTCTAGACAACAGAATCACAAAAGGTTGCCCAATCAGCTTCCTCAAGTAGCCAATTATCAATATCAATATGGATGTGTAATGATAAATCAACAAAGCAAAGTGTATTGCAGTACTACAGAAGAATGGACACATATATGGGAAGAAGGAATTAAAAATAGAGATGTGGGCTGACACTTGTGTTTTAATTTTGGATCTGGTTTCGGTTCTAAACCACGTTCATGTGTCGGCTTTGCTACCGGTCTTGCCTAAAAATCATAAAAAGGTTTTGGTTTTAGATCTGCATTTAATTGAAAATTGTGAAAAATAGGTAAAATAATGTAATTTTAAGCTGTTTTTGCTCCTATATTACTATTTATAACATTGACATTAATTTCCAGTCATTTCCAGTCTATTTTGTAATGATCCCTTCACAATGGTCCCAATTGTCACCAATTTTCACCAAAGTCTGCAGTGTGCTATCTTAATGAAGGATTTTGTAACTTTTCCATCATTGCATTTGCTTTCTCTGATTCAATTCAAATAATAAACTGCATAGTGTTAACATCTCTATTTCATTGCACCAAAACCTCCTTCACATATTCATACTTACTTTTACTGTAATTGAACAAAATGAATAACAACATGGACACCAATGTAAATTTGGCAAAAGGTCACAGTTTTTATTTAAACAAAAATGGTGGGTGGAGAGTGCAATGTGAGTCAGCTAACAACTAATAGCAAAACCAAATAGAGGAAGGTCAGATTGCTATTGCACCACTGGTCGCAGGATATATTCTTGTTTGATGTTACAGCTTCCTAGTAACTGTCATAAGCTTTTAGAACCAGTAGGAGAGATTTTCAGCTATTACAGCTGCCTTTCTCATAGAGTTGGATGCACTCATAGGTACATGGATGCCCCCAGGACTTAACACAACGTAGTAAAAACTTATGAGCAGGAACCAGTAGCACGGAGATAGGAGAAATGGGGCCAAAAGCACGCCCCTCTGAGTGGATACTCAGAAGGCAGCAATAATTTAATTACAACTGAAAGCCTTGGCTGCCTAACACTAGCCAGGGCGCAGTGGCAGTGTGAGGCGTCCCGGTTGCCCTGGCATCAGAGTGAGTACACCCCTTCTTGGGGATTGCCTCTGCTGCAAGTCTCGGGCAGTCCCCAGGGTTGGACGAAGCTTACTCTGGGGCAATGATTTTTTCCACCCTCCCTCCCACATAAATATTTACGAGTCCCCTGGTTTCATTCAGAAAGGCAGCATGAAGACACAGAGCATATAAAGAAAATAAGATAGGAAAGCCCTGCTCTTGGCTAACAAGGAATGATCTGGCAAAGTATTGTGTGCCTAACCTTTGAATTTGGCTCCTCTGGCAAGGGGTCTGATTGGAACACCTCAATTCAATAATTAGCAGGCATAGCCAAATACTTTTGTCTATATAGTGTATGTTCCCCCAAAACAGAACAACCCTAGTGCTGCCAGTCTACACTGATGGTAGAAAGATCTGGGAGACAAAAAGCGAGGGGTCCCACTGATTTTCTTTTTTTAATTTATTTTTTATTTATACATTGCCCAAAAAATTAATGAACAGCAATTAACAATAATAGTAACAAAACATTAGGACATTCAGCGCATAAAAGTTCCCATAGAAAACAAATGGTTAACAGCAATCCCTAATCACAATTCCGTTCTTATAGTAGGGTGATTATTTCTGTGACATAGATGTATTCTCTTTCAAAGTGATTGAGCTCTTCCCATCACCTTCCGTGGGAAATAATACAAATGGATTCCTACCAGAGATCCTGATGTTCTCAGCATATAGGATATCCAGCGGAATCCTCTGGATGTCAAACAGATCTTTGGAATATCACCACTTTTCCACCTTATTAAAATCCTCCAACCGATGCAAAAGTGGCCCAAGGAAAGACAACCGGTGAACTGGCAATAGGAAGGAGAGACAAGTTTCAGATACAGAAGTGATGGTCTGGTCCTACAGAAAATAAAAATTGTTTTGTTACTATTGACCATTTCAGATTGTATTACCTGAGTTTAGGATTTTGGCTGCATTTAGGATCATATAGCGCCTTAGTAGTGGTTGTTTAATATTAATTAACAATAATAGTTAGCATAGAGCTTACAACGAGGCAGCAACTTTAGAAAGTTTTCAGTGTGTATAAGAGCATAAACAATCATTGGGAAAAATACAGACAGACAAGGGAGTGAAAGGGAAGGGGGGTAGATAGGTGCTTAAAAAATAAAATAAAAATTGAAGGCTGACATTTCACATCGTCAACAAAGGTAGAGCTCTAGGAAGTGGCTAATAGGGCTATAGGAGAACAGTACCATTTAAGAAGGGCACTGGAAAAGGGGAGCACTACGATGTCTTCTCAGAAGTTACGCTATCAGTGTGGAGGATGTTGGAGAAGCAATCTTGTACGAAATTTGTCTGTTTCTTTAACTTCCAACCAACTAAACCAAGTAGCAATAAACTCAGAGGTCCGGTCAGAGGCAGAGAGGGATAAAATCAATGCGAGTAAACCACTCAGACACAGAGGGAGACTTGGAATCAAAGACTTGCTGCGTTATTCAACTTTTTATATGAGGAGATGGGGATATCAGATAGGGACAAAAGCCAGGAACCAGGGCCTGTCGGCACCTCTGTCCTCGTGATCTTTTCAGAAAGGTAAATAACTTTGTTTCAAAGGGAGAAGATCTTAGGACATGACCACCATATGTGGAACTGGAAACCAACATAAGAATTACATCTCTAACAAAAAGGAGATATTCTTGGCGAGAATGCATTTAATAATGTGGGGCATCTGTGCCATCTTGTTAAAAATTTGTATTGGATTTCAAATATAGTTGTAACTTGTCAGGATGCGTGATTAGCTGTGAAAACTTTCGGCCACTGGATTGTCCCAGTGAGATCCAAAAGGTCTCTCTCCTAGGCCTCCATGAAGCGGGGTTTGTGGGTAAATTTATCTTCAATGAGTATTTTGTAAATACTAGATATAGTATGTTTTTGAGAGTACAAAGAGTTTCAAAGAGTGTGATAGGGTACTCTGTGAAGAAGGGAGCGGAGTTGTATGTATCTCCAATGTTCGCTTGCTGGAATGAAGACTTCAATTTGGAGTTCGCGAAACTCTCGTATGTTACCATCCTTGATTAGATTACCCAGTCTTTGAATACCTTTTAATGTCCAAACAGCAAACTGTTTAAGCTGGAGCCGAGGTGGGAAGTCCGCGTTGCCCAAAAATGAGGTCAGAGATGAGATAATTGTGGAGATGTTTTGACTCAACCTAATCCTTTTCCAGAAATCTAGAGTGGGGCCAATAGTGGGATGGGTGAGTTTAGGTAAGTGTGGGAGTCATGGCAATAGGTTCAATGGGGTCGACAGCCCATGGCTCTCTATGGAAATCCACTGTTTGTGGTTTCCCTATCTCGTCTATTCCAGAACTCTAGTGAGCATAGATGCTTGCTAGTAACACCAAGAAAGTGGTAATTGTAGGCCTCCTTGGTGCCTACGTCCACAGAGTATCTCATGCTTGAACCTCAGCCCTCTGCCGCCCCCCCATACAAAGTCCCTGATCATACGTTGTAGATCTACAAAAAAGCGAGTGGGTACTCTGCATGGAACCGTTTGGAGAACATACAATATCTTAGGAGGATAGTTATTTTAATGGTGCCTACTCTTCTTAACCAGGAGAGATGTAGTTTAGACCAGGATTGCAGATCCCTGCTTGTTTTAGTTAAGAGAGGATAATAGTTTAAATCATAAAGCTTGGAAGTGTCGCCTGAAAGTGTAATTCCCAGGTATCTTACAAAGGTTGGATGCCATTTAAAGGGAAAGGAGGTTCTCAAGGACTTCATTGTATGCTCTGGAAGGGAGATGTTGAGGGCAACTGATTTTGAGTAATTGATTTTGAAGTTAGATATGTGTCCGAACTTCTCAAATTCGGAAATCAAATTTGGAAGGGAAACCATAGGGTTGGTGACAACTGCCAGTAAAACATCGGCGAATAATGCCAATTTGACCTCCCTATTTCCAACCCTGATGCCCCCTAAGTCCGTGTTCTGACAAATCGCCCTAACTAATGCCTCCATACAGAGAATATATACTAAAGGTGAGAGGGGCAGCCCTGACGTGTACCGTTTGAGATCGAAACTGGGTCAGAAATTGTCCCATTAATCCTAATTTTTGCACTGGAGATTTATATAGGGAAAGAATTCTATTCAAACAGACAGGTCCATACCCAAGTGCTCCAGTACCCCTAGCATGAATCGTCAATTAATTCTATCAAAGGCATCAGTAGAGAGGAGAAGTGCCATGAGTTTTGATCTGTGATAGAAAATGAATGATATCAATCATTTTGGTCATGTTATCATGTGCCTCTCTGTTAGGGACAAATCTCACTTGATCGGAACGGATTAAATTTGGAAGGAGCAGATAAGGAGCAGATTCATGTGATTTGCAATGAGCTTAGTGAATAACTTTACATCTATATTTAGAAGGGAGATTGGGCGATAACTCGAGCACTGAGATGGGTCCTTTCCTTCCTTAGGGATGATGGTGATGTGAGCCTCCAGCACATGACCGGAGAAAAACGCTTTGTTGGATACTTTGTTAAAGTGATGGGGGACAATCTATTTTTAAAGGTTTTGTAGTATGAAACCAAAAAACAATCCGGACCCAGGCTCTTCCCCAATGGTGACAACTTAATGGCTCCACCTAAGTTGCTGCAACATCTCCTCCATTCCTTAGTAAGCCTAGGGAAATTTCTTTCTTTCAGGTATTCCCTGATGGCCTTGGTATATCCCGTTCCCATTAGGAAGGGGATATGGGACTCGAGGATATATAGGCCCGAATAATAACTATGAAACGCTTTAGCAATATTTTTATCTTTAAAACACTGGGTACCCCTCTCGTCTCTAACTGATGGAATGTAGGTCTGGATGCATTGTTTATGGAGGGACCTAGCAAGAAGTCTCCCCGGTTTGTTTTCTCACCTGAGAAATCTATTTTTACATTTTCTGAAAGCCAGTTTTGTGCTATCATCTAATAGCTTATTTAAAGCTGTTCGAGCAGTTTCTAGTTCTACATAGATGTCTGGAGACAGGGAACTTTTATGTATAGTCTCCAAAGATTGAATTTGGGAGAGGAGGGATTTCCTATGAGCCTCCCTTTGTTTTTTAAAGAATGATCCCAATTGTATACACTTTCCTCTAATTGCGGACTTGTGGGCCTCCCAGATTTTAATCTTAGAAGTCTCACCATTATCATTTAAGGCGACATAGTCATCCAGGGTTTCTTCAAGCTGAGATTTGCAATATTGGTCTTGTAATATTTGATCGTTAAGCTGCCAGGTCCACTGCCTGGGGGGTGGTCCAGCCAAAGCCATTGAGAGATATATGGGAGCATGTTCAGATCCCAATATTTGCTCTATATGGAAATCTAGAAGAAGGTCCAAGTGTCTATGCTCAATAAAAAAAGTATTAAATTCTGGAATAGCAAGAATGTGGAACAGAATAATAAGTATAGTCTCTATCTTTGGGGTGTAGGAGGCGCCAAGAGTCAATGAACTGGTGCTCATGAAAAATACGCCTGGTTTTCCTGGCTTCTCTCAGTGGCAGCCTATTTCCCATTCCATTCTTAATTGGGCCATGTCCACTTGGGGGTCCATGCCCCAATTAAGATCTCCACCGACTATGAGAACACCTTCTTTGTGTTCATCGATCAAGTCTAGTGTACATGATAAGAAAGCGACTTACCCTGGTTTGGGGTGTAGATATTAACAAAAGTAAAGGTTGGGCCAAGTAATTTGCCCTTTACCAAAAGACCTCTACCCACCCCGATTTTGGTTACTGTATTGTCTGTGAAATGTAACCTTTTGGAGAAAAGAATCTCCACCCCTTTGGATTTACCTGCAGGGTTATCATTAAAAAAGCCCATAGGGTAGTGGGGGGAACGTAAAGATGGTGCGGAGTGATGTTCAAAATGTGTTTCTTGAATGAATGCAATGTTAATTTTTTGAGTGTGGAGGGTTTTTAACATGCGTGAACGTTTTTCAGGAATGTTAAGGCCCCTGGCATTAAGAGAAGAAATGTGCAAGTTATCCAGTAGATGATAATTCTGGAGGAAGTTTATGTTGAAGCAGGGTATCAACCTCTGGCAGGTGTATTGACATCAAGCAATGATGGGGCAGAGTACTTTGAGCATCAAGGATGGTAGTCACTTGGGAAGGAGCAGAGGAAAAAACAGAAGGGGAGAAAGGGGTGGAGAGGAGACAAGCAAACGACAAATACAAAAAACACATTATAAAAGTAACATTTTATTGTGAACAGTAGAAGAGAATTCCCGTTTTCAGGAACATGGGCATATGGGACTTCACCATGAGCTACCAAAACTAGCGGTACTAAACTGGGGTGCAGGTGGTGGGGATAGCTCGAATCTAATCATGAAGGTGCATTGAGCGGTAGAAACTTTCAAATATTTACTCACTGCGTTAAGGCAAACCTTAACCTAGGTGTTTGCCAACTGCACCTAATGTACTTCTCAGAAGTTCGTGGCCTCAGGTGGCAGGCTGGTCTTCGGGTCTTGTAGTGAGGCGGGGGCTCCTTCTAACTTTCTGGGTGACTCGCCTTTCTTCACCCCTGGGGGGGAGTGACGGAGCCATCGGCAGCGATGTCGTGTTCCAACCTGGATACGCTGAATTTTGGAGCTTCGCAGGACCACAGATTTTACTAGTACCAGCCCTAGGCTTTGTCCGGGGGTCTGGTGGCACTATAGCAGGGGAAAATATAGCATGAGGTCTTCCTGCCATGGGTATGCTGGTACTACAAGCACCAGCATTCCCATGGCTGCCAGGGCACACATATGTTTCCATTTATAGGACCATCATGGCAGCATGCTGGCTAAATAAGCAATCTGAAAAGCCTCGCCACAAAGTGAGATTAACTGGTTACTATAATAGCCAACAACCTGCACCATCTGAAGGAAGGGACACAAGTGAAGTGGCTGAGGAAGAAGCCATTCCTACCTCAACAAAGGTCCCTGTAAAAAAATATCCAATTTTGTGGCTAAATTCAGGTGCTTCCAATGAGACCTTATCGATGGACAAAACAAACAGATAGTTTCATATTTAAAATTGGCTTATGGTACAAAAGTAAACAAACGCATGAGCAAAGAAAATTACTGGAGCGTATGGACAGTAATTTATTGCCAATTAATGGAATGGTGTTTCAAAAAATTGTGTGTGCATTAGTAGTTTTCAAGAAAAAACAATAAATTCTTAAACTTTTTTCAACTCTTATTGTTTTAAAGATAGATGTATGAAAAGAAGTGGTCCATGTTTTGTGTCACAAAATCATGAATATACCTTGCCCATAAAATGTACAGCAAGCAGCATGCATAATTCAATATATGCTTCTGTAAAATAATATCACCATAGTGTTTTATTTCACTGATGTAAATGTATCAAAGTATCATAGACACGTGCATAAAATGGTAGGTTACTATTCAAGTACAAAAGTGACATAGCAGCATAAAAGGACATCCAATTTTTATCTTGGATGATGGACCTGTTGAAGAATCTCAAATATATCGACTAACCATTAATAATACTAAAAATGACATAAATAAATTGGCTATTTGTTTTTTTTTCTTATCTACCATCAAGTTTGTTTTAAATTGATGGTTTTATGTCTTAAAATAATTTGTTTTAAATTGATGGTTTTATGTCTTAAATTAATTTGTTTTAAACTTTCAGGTATACATGTATGAACTGGCCACCACCTTGCATTAGTTCAAATCAAACATAGCAATTTCATATCTAATGATTTACTACAGTCTTCTTGGTGCAATGAATTCAAGCAAAAATAGTTGTGCTCTACTTCTTCTGACGTCCCGTCGGAACCTCTGCGTTGTCACTGTCTCTTTGATGTTGCTGACAAGTGAAATAATGTGAGTAGGGTTAATTATTATCTACTATTTATTTAAATACTGTCTAAAACTTATTGTAATAAAAATAATAAAATCTGTAAGTCTATAAAAATAATTTGCAAATCTGCAAACACAATTTATGTGTAAAATGAAAACTATAAAAAATATGATAGCCATGCACATAAAAATGAATAAAAACAAATTCCCTATGTAGGGAAGTGACTGTTTAATAAACTTATTCTGAAAAAAGAATTATGTCACTTCAAACTCCAGCTTACTATCACTTTTGAACCCACCCTCCCTAAATTAAATATAATATTAACTTTTTATCCTAAAACATTGCTTGTTTGAGCCTAGTTTATGTCTTAAAATGCCCCAAGGGTAAGGACACATCAAATGTCACATTTATACATTTTAATGTTTTAATCACTTAGTTTTGTGCTTCCTGCATACAATATGTAAGCTGGATAATAAAAAATATCACCAAAAGGAGATAATATTTTAGACTTAAGTGAATAATTATCTAATGTATATGTTACTTAAAGCAATAAGCAAGATATCTTAAATACTGATTATTGTT
This sequence comes from Mixophyes fleayi, assembly GCF_038048845.1. Classification (NCBI taxonomy): domain Eukaryota; kingdom Metazoa; phylum Chordata; class Amphibia; order Anura; family Limnodynastidae; genus Mixophyes; species Mixophyes fleayi. Next base: position 237,459,503 of record NC_134402.1, read on the forward strand.
TATTATGTGAATCCTGTATCCTGGGACAATATGCATAATTATCAACAATTGTGCCAAAGGGGGCCAACAAATTGACTTGGTGAATAAAAGCTATCTCTGGACGTCAATATTGTATTTTGATTAGAAAAAGAAATATAATTGGTGCTTAATTCACTTAAGTATTAGCTCTAACCTTTCATCATCGTCATCATCATCATTTATTTATATAGCGCCACTAATTACCCTTGACCTAAATTAGTCACTCTACAGACAAATACAGACAAATATGTACATCTAATACAATTGCTAACATTCAAAAATGCAATCAGCTTAGGGAAAATAAAATATAAAAAAAAATACAACAATTGGCAAGATCAAAGTGATCACATGATACAACTCCAATGGTAACTTATCTATTTTAGTGGAACTACATGACAGCAAGTGTTATAAAATATCATACATCATGTACAGTAAACTGTTAAATTGTTATCTCATTCTGACCTATACTAAGTTGTATAATCTGTATTACTACTATGATGATCTAGGAAATGTACAGAAGCAGCTTGTAGATTCAGAGCCACCATCAGGGTATACAGGGGATACAGGTGTAAGGGGCCCAGACTGACAAGGAGGCACGCCGCCACCTGCCCCTACCCCCTTTTCATTTTAATTTTTGTCCTACAATTAGGTGGCTCTCAGTCACAAATAGGCTGGTGGCACACCTTGCAATGACCTCAAGACACGAATCAGGTCACCCCGTGCATCAGTCTATTTCCGTAGGCGAAGAAATATCAACCCCCCCTCCCCCCAAAAAAAGTATAAATAAATTAAATATAAAAAGATGAAAGCCTAAAAATGATTGTTGATTTTCTGTAAACACAGTTGTTTTTTTACAACCAAGGTATACTGAGATACTAGAATTTACCCTCTACTGCCAAATATTAAAGATATATCCTGAACTTAGCAACTCTCTCACTTCCCCCATACTCCAACGCTTTAGATCATTGTTAAACAAAACAATGTTTTAAGGTTTCATGCTTTAGTTATAATCAATATGTCTGTGGAAAAAGAAAATGTTTCCTAATACAGAATAAAATTAGAAATAGCAGTTTGTTCCAATGGGGATAGGAGGCTCTCTCCCTGACTTCCAAATCAACAAAATTTAACAGATGTGGAGAAAATGTGGAACATCACTGACTAAAGATGAATGTGGCAGATCTTTTTGCGAACGGTATTGACATTTAAATATACATTTATTGATCCATAAAATCACCCGTATTAAATTTCTCTAGCAAACATATGTATGCATGCAATACAATGTCCTTTAATTTATAAAGAAAAACAACTGCTTAGATGGTATACAAGCACAGTGAAAGAACTGATCTCTCCTGCTTATAATGATATTAATTGAATGAGGCAGAATATTAGGATCACATTATGAAATACACTTGTAAGTCTGACATATATTTTGATGTCATAATCTTTCAGTTCTCTGTATTGAGATTACTATGCATTATTTCTATATCTTAAGAGTTGTATAACATTTTTTATGATCATGATACAGATTTTTGCCTTTTCATAAATTGCTTAAATATTTTATTAGTATAAGTTTAAATTTAGGGAAGTGAGTACTTTTACCTAATTGTAATTCTAACTGGGTGTAATAGTTTTGTCTATCCTGTTAATCCTGTAATCAAAGATAACATATAAGCTCATCGGAAGTTATTCATTTTATGAGTCTGATGATATAGATATATGTGTCAGGTCTCCTTATATAGAAGTATTCAATGAAATAAAATGTTTGTTACAATATATTTTATTTAACGTTTTCTCAACATGAGAATTAAAAGTACTGTCATTGTTAGTTTTTTTGAATTGTTTTATAGAGTCTCTATTATGTTTGACATGTGACATACTGAGACACTGAATCCACAGACTAACACAGCCACTGATTAATTAAAAAGGTCTGCAGGAAAAAGCTAATTGTACATTTTATTGGTTTCCTCCCTAGATAAAATATTTAGTAAAAGTCAGTATTTTCCTTTTTAAAAATTCCTGAAAGTCGTCAGAGAATTAACTCTATGACTGCTACCTTGTTACAATCTTTGAAGTGAAAGTGAAACTTTATAATTAGGAGCTGTGTTGCTGAGATTAAGGGGGGTATTCAATTGTTATGAAACCCCGCCGCGTAAAAACTACTACCGTTATTACGGTAGTAGTTAGCTTGATTTCAGCTAGCGGCTCAGGGAGCCGCGAGCTGAAATCCAGCGAGAAAATTACCGTAGTAACGTTTTTTCCACGCACTATTATCATAATAACGATAATGGATTTTCGCTGTTTCGTCCGACAATTGAATAACCCCCTAAGAGTTGGATGTGATTACTGTTGAGATCACCTTTCAAACTGCTGATTGTACAGTGTTTGGATACAATTATACTAAAGAAGTCCACATATAGCGTAAGGTACTGCCATGATGAACAGCTCTCATTTTTCATAGTGATTCTGGACATCTCGGCTGCCTCTCCTATGCCACTCCTCTTCAGTGAGGTTTGATGTGGAGTAGAGAGCCAGAGTGCTGCCCAGTTCAAGCAATTAGCATTTTGGGTATAGTAGTCACTATGCAACTGGAGGAAGCAATGTTTTTAGAAAATTAAATAAAACTCCACTACAGAATAAATCCATTATAACACATAATTTTACCTGTTGGCAGACAGTTATTAGATGGCACATAGTTAACAAGTATAAAAAATCAAACGTCCATCAAGTTCAACTTATTTTTATATGGATTATCTGAGATGATTCTGCAGAAAATAAATCAAAGCCCCAACAAGACATTTGCAAATGTAGTCTGTAGAAAAAAAGAAATTCTTAAAATTCTTAAGTCTTGAATGGTAATCATATTAATCAACCACCACTCCAAAAATGTATTCTAATAATCATAGCTGTAGACACCATTTATCAATTAATTTGGCCATATCCACCTCCGTAGGAGTACCATTGCCTTACAGGGAAGAATCCCTTTCTAGGCTGATAATGAAAATATTTATGTATGAAAAGCTCATTAGAAAGATATTTGTGTGACTTCAGAGTTATATTTAAACATATTAGGTGGGTGGTAATAATTTTTTCCAATGCAAATAATACAGACACAAAGAATACTGACACAAAAATGACACCACTTAAAATACTGACAAATAGGAAATACATAATGTTGTAAACAGTGACAAGCAAGAAATACCAACAGCCTAAATACCTTTATGAAAGAAATCCCAACACATATAAAATACTAGGAGTGTAATTGCCAACAGTGAAAAAGCCACCAATCCCACTGTTGACATTAAGAGCGGCTGTGTACAGTTAAAAATAGATTTATTTTTAAAAAAAGAAGCATCGGGTTGCCGCTATAAACAATATTAACCCTAGTGCTGCCAGCCTACTGCTGGCTTCCTAAAATTGGGGGGAAGAAATCGTGAGGTACCCCCGATTTCATGAAAACCAGCACTAGGCAAACCAGCTGGGGTGGGTGGCACTCTAGCAGGGAAACACGCTGTGGGGGGTCCTCTCTGCCACATTAACAAACCAGCCCCAGGCTGTTCAGCACGGGGTTGGATTCCCTAAGGAGTGTGGTCTGCAAAAAATTAAGCGGGCCTCCTTGTCTATCCCAGCTGAAAGAACTAGGACTCTTCCTACACCCCTGGGTGTAGGGTAATAAAGTAAATTCACTGGAACAGGCTTGACAAAACAAGAAACCAATAGCAAACAAATGGACTTTGTTCTTCTATGGAAGAACATGTGACGCTAAATGAGAAATAAACAGACGCAATGTATATTTATACTGTAGGGGGTTTCCCATGACAGCGTAGGAAATCCCCCAGCATATTAGCACCTCACGCACTGCTGCATCTTTCCCTTATGTTATGAGATGCAAACTATCAAATAAATCTCTTTCTCTATATAATATATTAATATGAGTACTGTGTGTTTCAAAAGTGCATTAAAATAATCCTTATAATAAATGGCTGTCCAGGTTCGATCACCACAAAGGTGAAAGAGTAATAATCTTCTTTTGTAACAATTGTGTATGTGCCCTAAATGTACTCATAGATTGGAGTGGTTTGAATTAATAACAGTGCAGGAATCGATAGACAATGGCATAAGTGAAGGCTATTTGTTCAACAAAGTGATCTAAGAATGGGACAATTGCAAGATAGAATGCTGTTATAACTGTACATAGTTTATAACAGCAACTATGTACAGTTTATAACTGTACATAGTTAAGTGTCATCTGCATAAATGATGTCTACTAGGTCATTATTAAATAAAATTAAAAGTATAGGGTCCTATACTGATACCTGTGGTAGCCCACTAATAACTATAACTAAAGATGCTGGGACCGGTTTGGCAAATCGACATGTGAAAACTAACTCAAAAGTTAAAAAACTTTTATACTAATTACAAATATTATTTTGCTTTTTTATTATTATTATTATTATTATTATTATTATTATATTTTAACACAATGTGAAAGCAAATTGAAACTACAAGGTACAAATATTGCTAAAATTATAAATTCCCATCTTCTCCTAAAATACAGAGCAGTTTAGCCTCATTTATAAATAAAATTAATCAAAAGTAAGGGGACAGAAGGACTGGCTTTATTACATGTGTCACTTTTGTGTATGAAGTTATGTCAACCTAAAATTGTATTTTTCTACTAAGCTCAACTGGAAGATGCAGCATACAATCCATTAAAGATATAGGAGGTTCCAGCTAGTGCAAAATTCAAGAGTGTATGCTAAACATCTAATAAAATAATGTAATGTACTCAATCTATTTATGAAGCTGTGATTACCAAAAATCCAGAGAAAACATCAGTTTCCTCCAGAGAATGGCTGTCGCAGCTCTTCTCTTAATTCATCAAGGAGCTTACACAGGAGAAATCTGAGATTTCTCCTGCCTTAACCTATTTACTGCAAGTAACAGCAGTCTCCATGTGATCTGTCACAATTTATCGACTGTGGAGCAGTTAGAAACTAATAAAGAGCCAACCACACTAGGGGCCTGTTTAATCAGTGAATGCAAAGTGAACTCAATTTATGTTTTTTTTTAAATTGTACAGAAATTGCATGCAGATATGACTGTTTTCAAGTTTAAGTGGATCTGAAGAAAGGTAATAAGATAGTTGCTGTATGCACACTGCTGGATATGCATAATGCATATGTATATAAAGCAGAGCCGTAACTAAACATTTTTGTCAGGCGCAGTCCCCGCACTCCTAAGTGCAGTAGATGGTCACCTGTTCTCCGCCGATCGGTGCGTCCCGTTGCATGCACATGTGCAAAGATGCTGCTGGGCTTCCTGTTGGTGGTCAGCTGGTTCTGACCGCTGAATCAGCTTCTTCTCCCCTCTTTATAAGTAACACTCTGGCACCATTAGGGTGCCAGAGTATTGGTTCACACCTGCTCCAGCACTTCCTGTTTGTATGCTCCTTTGTGTTTTGCTGATTTCTGGCTTGTTTCTTGGCTCATTATCCTGGATCCCGATTGGGTACTGCACAGTCCATTTTGGTATTGACCTTCTGCTCATCCTTGACAATTCTTCTGGTTCTGCCTGTGTTCTGTGCTACTGTTTGACCTGGATTGTCTGACTATTCCTCTCTACAACTCCATCGCGCTGGTAACTGACTTGGAGAACCGCGACCTGAGCATCACATGCAGAGAAGACCATAGCTCCTTGCGGGGGTCCCTGGTGAAGACTGGGGGTGTGTTAGTCTCTGCGCCTTCCTGTTCAGTTGCGTAAATATGAGCCGTTACCCCCTATGGTGTATGTAACCCTGATAAAATACTTTGGCCATGAACAGACAGAAAGAACCATCCGCTCAGGAGCTTCTGCTGCATTTGGCTCAAAGTATAGATCAGCAAGAGACCAACAGGTGCAGCTCCTATAGTGCATTGAAAGGGTGGTATCCCACCTGGACTCTCTCCAATGCTCCTTGCTATCCCACCCTGTGGCAATAGTGAGTACGGCAACCACCTCAGCTGCTACCACGACTACTAGCACTACCGGAACCCAGGGTCTTTGTATACCACCTCCCAAAAAATTTGTTTGCGACCCTAAGAAGTGCCGTGGCTTACTCAACCATTTCTCCATCCAATTTGAACTGGTCCCAGAGAATTTCTGGGAACATGATGATCCTATAATTCAGAATGCTACCGTGTTCATCGGAAGTTTTTGCAAGGTCTTCGATGAACCAGGCCGGGTGTCCTCTGGCGCTTCAGGTCTTTTAAATCACAGAGATCTCTTATGGCTGGCCAGTATGTGGTACATTTCCAGACCCTTGCTGCTGCTCCATTGAAATAACGAGGTCTTGAGGTCTTAGCCACCTTCTGACAGGGTCTGAATGATCGCTTAAAGGATGATCTGGCATCCCGCGAGTTGCCTACTAACCTCGATGACATGATATCACTCTGTGTCAAGGTAGACATTTGCCATGGAGAACACACAGGAGAGTGACTGTTCTCGTCTCCCATTGTCTCGTCTGGCTCCTCACTTCCAGTCTCCAGTTGTTTCCACGGAAGAGCCCATGCAGATAGGTCGCTCCCTCTTAACCCCTGAAGAATGGGATAGGCATATCAAGAATCGTCTGTGCTTATACTGTGGAAATTCCGGGCATCTTCTCTTCATCTTCTCTCAAGAGGCCAGGAAACGCCACTTCCTAGGTGATATTAGGGAGGTCAACCTAGGATCCCAGTCCTCTTCTCCCTCTCCGCAAAGATGCCCATCATCCTTCTTTCCCATAAAGGACCCCAATCATTGCAAGTTTTTGTGGATTCGGAATCCGCTGGACACTTCATATCCGAAACTTTGATCTCTAAACGCCATTTGCCCACTCAGTCTTTGCCACAGCCCATATCATTAACTGCTGTTGATGGTAATCGAGTCTCAACCTGACCGCTATTCCATGTCTCACCACATCCTCTCTTGAGGTTCTGCCTGAGCCATACTCTGAATTCCTTGATGTCTTCAGTAAGGCTGCATCTGAGATTCTGCCTCCTCACCAGCCCTGAGATTGTCCTATAGATCTGATTCCAGGTAAAAACATTTCCAGAGGCAAGGTATACCCTCTATCCTTACCCGAGACCCAAGCTATGTATGAGTATGTAAAGGAGAACCTCAAACGAAGTTTTATTCGGAAATCCTCCTCAGCGGCTGGCTTCCTCTTAGTAAAGAAAAAGAATTGTATCCTTAGACCATGCATCAACTACCGTCAACTAAACGCAAATTACGATAAAAAAATTGCTATCCACTTCCTCTCATTCCAGAATTCTTTGTCCGTCACTGTGGGGCACAGATTGTCACCAAGTTGGACTTAAGAGGTGGCTATAATTTTATCAGAATTTGCCAAGGGGAAGAATGGAAGACTGAATTTAACACCAGTGATGGTCACTACGAATACCTTGTAATGCCCTTCAGGCTCTGTAATGCACCGGCAGTTTTCGAAGAGTTCGTTAATGAGATCTTCCTGGACCTTTTATACCAAACAGCAGTCATTTACTTGGATGATATTTTGATTTTTTCTCCAGACCTCCCATCCCATCGTAACCACGTTAAGGAAGTACACCGTCGCCTATGGAAGAACCATTTATACTGTAAACTAGAGAAATGTCTTTTTGAACAGTCTCAGGTACCCTTTCTTGGATATCTGATCTCTCGCACAGGTCTGCAGATAGATCTGGGCAAAGAAGAGGCTATTCTTAATTGGCTCCAACCCGTCAGTTTGAAAACTACCCAACACTTCATTGGTTTTACCAATTATTACCGACAATTTATCAAGAATTTCTCCAGTCTTATTTTTCCCATCACCTCTCTTACCCATAAGGGAGGATGGGTCAGATCTTGGCCTCAGGAGGCTATCCTTGCACTTAAGTCCTTGAAACAGGCCTTCTCTTCCGCCCCTGTTCTGTGTTAGCCGGATCAAAAGAAACCCTTCTTTATGGAAGTTGATGCTTCTTTGATAGGAGTAGCGGCGGTGCTTTCTCAAAAGGATTCCTCCGGTAAGCTCAAAACTTGTGCATTTCTGTCTAAAAAAAATTCTCCTAATGAAGCCAATTACTGTATCCGCGATAAGGAACTGTTGTCCATCAAAGCTGCCCTTGAAGAATGGCGGTACCTGTTGGAAGGGGCTCTCTTTCCCATTACAGTATTTACTGAACATAAAAATGTAACCTACCTACAGTCAGCTCAATGCTTAAACCCTAGACAGACTCGATGGTCATTGTTTTTCAGCTGGGTTCCAATTGATATTGACTTTCCACCCAGGCACCAAGAACTTTGCGGCTAATGCCCTTTCTAGGTATTTCGAGTCCTCTGACTCTGATTCTTCTCCGGTATTCAAGCCCACTATTAGCCCATCTAAAGTTTTAGCCTGGACCAAATCCTCTGTCAAAACTCCTCCTATTGGCAGATCTTTTGTCACCACCTACTTGTGCAACAAGGTCTTGGCATGGGCTCACAAGTCCATGTTTGCTGTACATGCCGATATCAAGAAGATGGTGGCTCTCTTCTCCCGTCTCTACTGGTGGCCTTTTCTTTTCGTTGATGTTAAGAAATATATTCTTGCCTGCAAAGCTTGTTCCATACATAAGACCCCCAGACGTTTACCTCCGGGTCTCCTTCTTCCTCTCCCTGTACCGGAGTCTCCTTGGACTAGTGTTTCCATTGATTTTATGACTGAGCTTCCCAACAGCCATGGTTACTATTCTATCTGGGTTGTAGTTGACCGTTTTTCCAGGTTTACTCACTTTATTCCTTTTGAAGGCACTACCATTCGCTTCTACTTTAGCACTGCTTTTTATAAAGAACATCTTTCGGTTTCACGGTTGTTTCCTCTGGAAATCCTTTCGGACCGCGTGGTGCAGTTTGTCTCTAAATTCTGGAGATTGTTCTGTAAACATTTAGGGATTAACCTGAAATTTTCTTCTGGGTATCACCAGCAGACCGAACGAGTCAACCAAGACCTAGAATATTATCTTCGGTGCTACTGCTCCGAGCAGCAATCCTCTCAGAGTGAGTTCTTACCTTGAGCGGAGTGTTTTCACAACAACCATCAACACGAATCTACCGGTCTGTCCCCCTTCTTTATCCTTTACAGTAAAAATCCTGTGTTTCCTACTCTCACGGAGCTACCCGAATCTTCGGTGCCAGCTGCTCAAAGTATGGTTTGTGATTTTGCCCAGTGAGCTTCTTCTCACCTCTGAATAAGTAACACTCTGGCACCATTAGGGTGCCAGAGTATTGGTTCACACCAGCTCCAGCGCTTCCTGTTTGTATACTCCTTTGTATTTTGCTGACTTCTGGCTTGTTCAAATGGATCCCGATTTGGTACTGCACAGTCCGTTTTGGTATTGACTTTCTGCTCATCCTTGACACTTCTTCAGGTTCTCCCTGTGTAATGTTTGGCTTGACCCGGATCGTCTGACTATTTCTGTCTACAACTCCACCGACTGACTTGGAGAACTGCGACCTGCGCATCCTACGCAGCGAAGACCGTACCTCCTTGCGGGGGTCCTTAGTGAAGACCGGGGGTGCGTTAGACTGCGCTCCTTCCTGTTCAGTTGCGTAAATACCAACTGGTGCCCCCTACGATGTCTATAACCATGACAATTTTGGTGCCCTGGGCAAGACAGAGCACTGGTGACCCCTGACTCATGGGAACACACTACCAGAGGGGACATTCCTATTTTTCGCTGATGCCGGTGTCTTAAACTCAACTGCTGCTTGGCCGGATCCTGGAACTGTTTGAAAAAGAGATAGTTACTATTCACCTCCTGAAAAGTCGAGCAAAGACTAAACACTAGGTCATCCTAACCCTAACCAGCCCGACATGAAATTATTTGTTTTTTAAAAAAACATTAGACCTCCTTGCACCCAATTAGCCCCAGAATTTAATCAATAACATTGAAATTTGCTTGTTTTCCCCCAACATTAAATTAAATAGCACCTGCCTTTAAAAATGAGGCCTCCTTATTTCAAACCAACCTGACATTAGTGTTTATGTTTAATAAATAAGCCTCCTTATCCCCAACTAACTCCAACACTAAATTAATAGCATTCACAATTAATAAACAGACATCTCCACTGTCACCAACTCCAACATTAAATTAATAACATTCACATTTAATAAACCAATTTTTTTCCCCTCCACTCAGCCTCAGCAGACCTTTCACTCGATTACTCCACCACTTGTATAGACCTTGTTAATATTACAGAGTGCAAATGAGAATGGTTTATTTCACTTGTTATCTATTCCATTCACTCAAATAAATATCAAGTGGCACTCCTGCTATGATGGCAGATTCTATATCCTACTTATACATACAATCCTATGTATCAGACAAAAATTTTATCTATGGGGAGCCGAGTAGATAGGTTGGTGAACGCTAATGCGCATTTTACTTGAGTTGGCTTTGTCAAGGGGGAAAGAAAAATGTGGGGTGCCCCCAAAATTGGCATTACCAGCACAAGGCTATGCCAGTATGTAGTCCCTTTGCCATAGTACTAATCATCCCAAGTCTGTTCAGTACAGGGCTGAATTCCCTAAGGAATAAATACACTCGCCCAGGACAAACCAGCCATGTGCTGTGTATTCAGCCAATCAGGCATGGCATCATCATTATCAGTTTGTAGCTTTTACCAGTGGAGAAACACCCTGACACATGGCTTTATTACATGTGTCACTTTTGTGAGTGAAGCTATGTAAACCTAAAATTGTACTTTTCTACTAAGTTCAACTGGAAGATGCAGCATACAATCCATTAAGCTATAAGAGGCTCAATCTTCACCAGATGGTGCAAAATTCAAGAGTGTATGCTAAACATCTAATAAAATAATGTAATGTACTCAATCTATTTATGTGATTACCAAAAATCCAGAGAAAACATCAGTTTCCTCCAGAGAATGGCTGTCGCAGCTCTTCTCTTAATTCATCAAGGGGCTTACACAGGAGAAATCTGAGATTTCTTCTGCCTTAACCTAAACCTGAAAAGCATATATGTGTCTGCATCCAGGTTAAGATAGTTAACATTTACTTGAACATGCTCTTAATGTAGTTGGCCTATGCTTGCATGCCCCTTTCCTCTCATGGCCCGCATCTCTAAGCATTAGGAGTTTTATAGGCAAGTCGTGATTGACTCTGCATACAGACGCAAGTATGATTTTTTCTGTGCACACGCACAGTTGGGGAATGTGTATTTTACTCTGCGCAAATTAACTCTATGCTTCCAACTCTGCATGAGGCCCAAAGCTTATACAGTTTAATTTTACACAGAGATATCTGACTGCTACCTAGATGCTAAACAACATTTAATATAGAGTATACTCTTCCCCATTTTCTATCCTTCCAAAAAATACAATACCCTTCCAAATGTACAGTACTGCCAGGTAATGTCTTATCCAGTCATGTTTCTACAAAACAGTTAAAAAATTTTTTTTAAATTTAACAAAATCATAAAGAATCATCCAAAAAAAAAAAAATATGTTTTGTCCCATTCGTCTAATCTTTGAAGCAGTGTTGTTTTGCGATTTCCATCAATTTAAAAGAAAAGTTGAATTAATCAGCAATGTTTAAAAGTCTCAGAGAAGCTTCCATTCTTTTCAATGTATGGGCTACATATAGAAAATTGATCAAAATGAATGGGTGTATTAAAATTAATTTAACATATTAAGAAAATCTCTGGATATTTCGATTACAAGCCAAATTGGAAGGTTATAGAATTGTCAGACATTTGGACTCCAGGATGCAGTTATCTGATCTATTTCAAATGACCCTGCATATTTTTGTGTGTGCGTTGCCTGACGCCCCAGCAGTGTTAATTGGCTGTTTATCGTGACAAGAAAGAATTTTAAATATGTAATTGAGTTTATTCAATTGTTAATGTTGAGCAATTGTGCTGAATATTGAAAGCTCCAGCTACAATGATATTAATGAAATAGTGACAAGCTTTCAAAATGGAGCATAATGAAAATGTTAAACATAAAATAACTAGTTAATTGAAGAAAACAAAAACTGCAGTTGGGGAGCTCTGGGAGTATGGGGAAAAATGCAGGATCATTTGGAATTTACCTGACCAGGTTAATCCAGAGGAATTTCCAAATATCAGACTACTATACAGCTAAGTCATCTGAGTAGTAATGGAAAACTCCATAGATGGAGCTTTTTACATTGATTTAAATGTGCTCATTCATTTCACTGGCATTATTAGCAGGCCTGTTGTAACAACATTGAAATGAATGTCCCCATTGATTTCAAAGCTTTTACATGCATAAGCTTTTTTTTTTTATTTCATCTCACTGGTTTTGATCTTATCACAAGTATCAGATTGAGTAATCAATTAATTTCAATATAACTGTCACATAAAGAAAAGTGGCTTGACTTTTAGATTAGGCACCTAGTTCATTGCTTATTATTGCCAATTTATAGGGCGGAGTATATGCTTTATAAATGCTTCTTCAATATACATTTGGATTCTGCCATTTAAAATTGCAGGTTTAGTCTCAACTTAACTTGCTTCACTTGTTGCAAAGTTTTAAATGTTTTAAACACACTTTAAGTTAGACACGTTACAGCTTTATTTAGTCCTATGTAATTACTACTATTATTAGAATAGCCTTTTAGAACGTAGAGTTGTTAATGCTTTATTTAGTTCTATCCAGTGACTTCTATTATTACTATAATTCAACTAGATGACATTTGTGCATTATTCACTCAAAATACTTTTACAGGTTTAACATATTAGTTAAGTTAGCATAAGTTGGAAAATTATTTTTGCACAGTGTGTAAATATAATTTTTAATTTAAAATATTTTAGGTTCAGCACTGAAATGAAAATCTTTAAATGTATATTACATCATTGTTCTTTACAGGAGCAACATAGTTTCTATATATATATATATATATATATATATTTGTATTTGTATTACAAAACACTGTAACAGGTGTCAGTAGAAAACAAGTTAACAAAACAATACATTTTTAACTTTTATTTATTCAAAACAATTTTATTTTAATATTATGAATTACTTGCCCTTTAAAGCATAAGTCAACTATTTTGCAGAATCTATATATTTAAATGAGCAGACCGTACAAATTATTTTTAGAAATGGGTTTTAAAAATCAATTTACTCTTGGGATTTGAAACCCCAAGGTATCAGTTAAATGCAATCCCAGATTTATATTTTCTTCTGCCTTAGGCCACTCTTTCTACCACTTTGCAAAATTCTCACTAGAGAAAAAAAAGAATAAAGAGGACATATTTTAAAATGTCCTTTTGAGGTGACTTCCTTGAAACTCAGAGCCAGAATTCAGAACAAAATTATGTTTAAAAATATAATTTGTAGTAAGGTTTGACTAGAATTAGGTCACCTATTGTATTAGTTTTTCATATGCATGCAGGGACAAGTGCTGGGGTGGAGTACATATGGAGTCATAATTGTTCTGGTTCATGTCCTATACTCAACTTTAATTGCCTGTGTACAAGATATAAAACCGCTTTGAGTAGGTCCTAGCTGGAGGCAGCCATCACTTCGCTAAGTGGAGGGCTGCGAATAGCTATAAAGTGTGGGAATGCATTTAATACTATACAGGTCCATGTCTGATGCCAAGTAAAGGATACATATAAAGCAATGTACAATATGAGTTAGAATATTATAGTACAAGCTAACTTATTTTCAGTTCTGTTACAGTGTTTATTCAGTGGTTTAAAGACATGCGACCTGAGTCATTAAGAAAAGTAAAGCATAAAACAGAAATAACTTTGCACCTGGGCAAAACCATGTCACATTGGAGGGGGAAATTTAAAATGTGGGAACAGATTTATAGTTGAGGTGGGGCATTTCCTAGATCAACTTTAAATTTCAGTGTAATAATAAAGCTAGCAAATATTTGTATGCTACATGAATAAACAGCCAGTATTTATCTTATGTGAAAAATAATAAACTAATTTGCACCCCTTGCATTGTAACATGTTTTGTCCCGGAGAACATTTACTCCTTTTTTTTGCCTTACTTTTCCATGGACCATGGAGTGTAACTCGAAGTGGTCTTTAATGAGCATCGCCAGACCCCTCTGCGTGCACAGGAGAGCAGAATGGGAACCTCATCCAAATTTGGCTGTTAAGCCTGTATTTATATTAAAATTAAATTGTAGATAGTTCTAGTTCTAATGGTAGATTAAATATATACTGTTTATATATTTATATAGTTGTTTATAGCAAGGACAATGAAAGAGTGAAACACATACTGAGATATGCAGTCTGTGTAGATGTGTTTGGGTATGTTATTAACATAGAGTGATTTACTATGGATAAAATAAATATGTTGATATAAAAAAAAAATCTCCTTTTCCCTTAGATAAAATGTCAGTGACCGCACATTCTCTGTCTATCAGCCTTAATTTCCATGTACAGTATTATATTTGTCATATCCTTATATGACAGTGTGTGTCTTATTAAAAAAACACATTATTTTCAGCTGCGATTCAATTATCTGTGCCAATTGATTTACTACTGGATTGTGAATAATGGGACTACAGAGACTTTATAAAATTAGGTGCCTAATGTAATATTTACTCAGCTTTGTACAGAAATATAGGAATTGAATGTGATTAGGAGTTGCAATGATTATATTGTCATTTTGTCTAATTGGGGGACCAAGTTTTGTTGAGGCCCAAAAGAGTGCCCACTACATTTATTACATTTCAAACATAAAAAAAATTAACCTTTATATACCCGGACTGGTGATTCAGCTATTTAGACCAGATAATTTTTTATACTTTTGTCACATTTAATGCAGTAAAAAACGTCAGTATTACTTTTCTACCTAGATGCATTTTAAGGTGTTTTGGAGGGAGTTGATAGTTAAGTGGAGGTGTTTCTATTTATATATATATATATATATATATATATATATATATATATATATATTGCAATATAGTACTGAAGCCAAGGGCCACCATCACTGGGGTAAGGGGGGTACTGGTGTATGAGGCCCAGGCTCACCAGTTGGCCCACTGGCCACCGCTGCTGTGTCCTCCCTGACGTCCCCGCTGCTGCGGTGAGCCTGACAGTGACAAGCAGTAGTCAAACACTATCATTCATCTCCCATCGACATTTGACAGCAGACTGTCATTGTCAGGCTCACAGTAGCAACGGGGATCCAGGGAGGACATGGCAGTAATCGGAAATAAACTGCAGGGGAAAGATAGCTCCGCCCATGTAATCATGTGATCCACCCCCTCTCCCTGTCAGTTGATGGTGTGACCTCACGTCACACTAATCAACCCGTCGCCGCTGTTGGAAGAAGGAACTGATATGAGCGTTTTGTCGTTATCCAATAACGATTGTCGAATCTCAATTTGTGTTTCCAACGCACAATTATTTATTCTCAAAAAGTTGCAGAATAATTCAAGTAAAATAATAGTAAATACAGCCGTTACTTATCGCAGGCGCTCTGGATCCAGTGAACAGTCATTCAGTCCTGAAGTCTGTGGTCAAGGTGACTGAACACTACATGAAAGCTACTGCTGATATGCAAACAGAGATACAGTGAAACAATGCAGATGGTATAGCTTGCTTCTAATCGTCCAGACATCAGGAGGGTCCAGGGGGTTACACATCATAGGCTGATTCAATCTAAGGAATCCAAACGTGGGGGTCTCTCCGGGGGATGAGCTCTGTTCTTGCCGCCAAACTGCTCTGTTCTTCCCGCCAAACTCCAATTACAATGAGTCCATTAGCATTTGACAGTTAATATCATATTAAAGGTTTATTCCCTAACATCACCAGTGGGCCAACTGGTGAGCCCGGGCCTCATACACCAGTACCCCCCTTACCCCAGTGATGGTGGCCCTTGGCTTCAGTACTATATTGCAATATATATATATATATATATATATATATATATATATATATATATATACACTGTATATATATATATATATATATATATATATATATATATATATATATATATATATATATATATATATATATATAGAGTATGCAATGTGCGATCTTTTCGCCGAATGCACCAAACAGCTGCTGATGTAAAGGGGATTAATATGATATTAGACATGACACATTTCTTTTAACCTAAACCATATGTATCACTAATATGCATATAACTTATAATATTACACATAAACACTACTATATCTTGACATAAATAACTATGTGTTGCAACTACAATTAATGTGTACTATTTTACAAATGTGCATGTTTGTGCGAATGTATGTAAAAGCGTAAATGCTGTTGTTGCCACGTGTTGCGGCTGGGCACGCCCTTCCACGCCGTAGCGTGCTCTACGCATCTTTTCAGACAAAGACAACCAAGTTTGCTCGATTTTAATTGAAATGAGTTTATCCAATTTGCAGACTTGACAGCTCCACCCTTTGATAGTGTAATAAACTATCACCTAATCACTGTTTCAAGTTCAGGATTATACAATACATCTTCACAGACCATGATCTCGGTATCTCTCACCACCCTTTCAGTCTCTTTCTCAGTGTTACTCCCAGAAGACTGTTTTCCACACTTCAACACAGTAGGAACACATTTGACACATAAAGCAATTGCTAAGATGACACCCAGTATAAGGAGAAGGAGCTTACCTACACTAGCAACCATTTCCTGTACCCACTCCCTCAGACCAGAGAACCATTTCACAGGGTTCAACCACGAGAACCAACCTGCCACCTTTTCCCCGACCTCATATAACGAAGAATTATGGTTCCTTCAAAATTCCCATTTCAGTTGCAGAATTTCATCCATCTTTCGGTCTATAACCTTAGGGTCATTCGTATTATTGGTGATGTACGTGCAACATTTGACACAAAACTGGGTGGCCAGTGTCACACAGTACCCGCCAGTAATAGAGGTGAGATAATTTTGTACCAGTCTATGTTGCACCAACTCCTTCTTGTACGCTTGTAGCTCCCTTCCAGTATACCTGAAAGTGTCATCATACATCTCAGTGATATTGTCTATTAATTTAGCTAGGTCTTGGATATATTTAAAGTTTAACGTTCCCCAAGCGGTCCTGGTGAGATCTAGAGCAACCATAACTTGAAATCCACTAATCAATTTTGTAGCTTTGGGTTGCTCCCCAGGAATCATATTTCTCTTGCCACGGTGTTCATACTGTGTGTGTATATATGGTGGTGATGTAGTCTTGTGAATACCAACCATTTCCTCATGAGTAATAGACATGATTTCAGGAACCAGTTTAGCTAAGAATCACAAACCCTTGGAACTCGGAGTCACCCAGGAATAAGCTTTTCTCCCACAAACAAAGTACACATCATCAGGGAGAACATAAGGAACAGTATGCACATTAATTATATCACATAGAGTTTTGATAAAACTACCCAAGCCTAGTGTCTCCATTTGCTCAAGACACGTGTCAGCATGGATGACATTCTTACAATTATCTACAGGGACTTTTCCAATGGATACTTTCTTATGTTTGGTTATACGCCCTAGTTTGTGACTTCCATCAACATTCCTGCCTATTGGTGACCTTGTAAGTCTCCCTCTAAAATGAGCGTGGCGAGCCATTGTCTGATCTGATGGGTCAGCTTCCCAATTCTCCAGACGCTTTGCATAAGAGATATTTAGGCACAGCAAAGATCTGTCTACAGAGTATTGTCGAAGCGTTAGACTAGGGGACCTAGTGTTATTGTACCTCCCCTCTATGGGCCTCCCACCCCTCAATTCGAGTACTTCGGAGATGTTTAAAGGGAATGGCACAAGTCCTATGTTATGCTGCCCCTGCGGCACGTGAGAGCACACCTAGCACTTGGTTTGGTTTAGGACCTTACCCACCAAGGAGTGATAATCCTCCAGAGGATGCCCGCCCACATTCAGATTACTGGTGGACTGGCATCGCTGGATGCATCTCTCTTCAACTAGGGAGTCACAGAACTTGCAGATACAATACTCATCAGACAATAGCCCCTCACACTGTCTCCGAGTTCCTGAGCTAGCAGACCTTTTCATAACCCCTGGACCAAGCTTGATAATGGGCTGCTCTGAGTATTCTAGTAATTTTTCCTCGATCTCCATTTCATCCGCATCACAGCCAGAACCTTCCTCTGTCCTCCATCCTCCTTCACAAAAATAGAATGTCCTAGAAAAAGTAAAAACAAGGAAAACCCTGGAACAAAAGAAAAATAAAAACCGCCACTCCATCGCTGAGATAGTTCTGATGCAACGTCTCTGGTTCAGGTGTCTTGACTGCAGGCTTTAGGTCTCCCGGAACAGATTAACGAGTGACAGATCTGTGTCATTGGTCTCAGTTTTATCTCGCACCTTCTCCGGGTTACTTACTCTCCTGCAGTGGGTGGAATGGACCCAAGTTTCTCTCTCTGCAACCTTCAGTGATGTGGTACTGGTCTGCAGCACTTGGTACGGGCCTTCCCAACGGTCTGTTAAACAACCTGAACGTAGAAATTTGCGGATCATAACATAGTCCCCAGGTTCAACATCATGACAGTTCATTTCTGGCATACCAGGTGACAGCATTTTGAGTTTTGTTGTTGTTGTTTCAGCTGTCTGCTTATTTTTATAAGATATTGCACAGTCACTTCATTATTACACTTTAAGTCGTCTTGCGGACTCACAATCAAATGAGGTTGTCGGCCGAACAGTATCTCAAAGGGGGACAGATTAAGAGGAGGTCAAGGAGTGGTTCGGATGCTATGGAGGACTAGTGGCAAAGCTTCAGGACACGCCAACCCAGTTTCAGCCATTACCTTTCCAAGCTTTTCTTAATAGTACCATTTACTCTTTCCACCTTACCATTGGCTTGTGGTCGGTAAGGGGTGTGAAGTCTGCTACTGATTCCCATAAGTTTACACATATTTTGGAAGATATTGCCAGTAAAGTGGGTACCCCTATCACTTTCAATGATTCTAGGGATACCAAACCTACACACAAAATCTTGTACAATTTTCTTTTCAGTGAACACAGCAGTATAAGTGGCTGGTGGATATGCTTCTAACCAACCGGAAAACACATCAATACACACTAACACATACTTTAGATTCCTGCACGGTGGTAATTGGATATAGTCAATTTGTATTACCTAAAAAAAAGGTCTGTCTGTAGGAGGGATGTGGGATGGCTCAGTTGGAATAGTTTTCCCGACATTTTTCCTCAAACAAGACATGACATTGCTTTCTTACCAGCTTGAGAGGAAAATCCAGGAGCACACCAGTATGCTCTCACCAGTTTGCACATACCTTCTTTACCCAGGTGAGTCAGACCATGTGATGGATAATTTGTTCGAGGAGCTACAGGCTTACTTTGTCCATCCCTCCAGAGTCCTGAGGACTCTTGACCACATCCCTTCGCCTTCCAGACCGCTTTTTCCTGCAGGGAACACAAATCTTGCATTTCAATTAATTTCTGCATGTCTAATGTCTGAAAAACCATCATAGTCTCGGTCGATACAGTCATAGGTTAAATTTCAAGTTTCCCTTTACAATGCAGCGCCGCTTGAAATTTAATCGCCGAACACGCTGAACACGTGGGTGTTGAAGAACCCGCATGTTCATACATTTACCCCCGGGTCTTCTTCAAAGGTATTGGCTTTGCACTTTATGACGGCAACTATTCTGGGTAACTGTATCGCTGTCAGAAGTCCTTTTATGTGTTGTGAGTGTGCCACTGGCGTACCTGCTGCTGTCGTAAAGTTTCTTAGACGCCAAAGGGCCCCAAAATCATGCACTACCCCAAAGGCGTACCTAGAGTCCGTATATATATTGGCTGATTTACCCTCTGCCAACTCACACGCTCTCCTTAATTTTACTAGTTCCGCCACTTGGGCTGAGTGAGGTGGGCCAAGGGGTTCAGCTTCTACCACATCCTGATCCTCTACAACAGCGTAACCAGTACATAGCTCTCCCGTCTCTGTCTGTCTATGACAACTCCCGTCTGTATAAAACGTAAAATCTACATTTTCTAAGGGGGTGTCACGTATGTCGGGCCTTGCAGTAAAGGTCTGGTTCAGGTGTTCCATACAATCATGCGTATCAGTACTCTTGCCAAATTCATCATCACCCAGGGTCTCCTCACCTCCCACCCTTTGTGTCTCTAGAGACACATATGGAAGGTATGTAGCTGGATTTAAGGTGCTACATCGTTTGATGGTGATGTTTGAGGGTGTCATCAGAGCTAGTTCCCACTTTGTGAATCTAGCTGAAGAAACATGTCTGGTTTGAGCTGAATTTAACAGAGCTGATACAGCATGGGGTGTATAGACAGTTGAACTATGTCCTAATATTACGTCCTCGCTCTTACTTACCAGAAGAGCAGTTGCTGATACACTTCTGAGACATGTTGGGAGTGATCTTGCCACAGTGTCCAATTGTGCACTGTAGTATGCTACCAGTCTGCTAGCGTCACCATGTTTCTGTGTGAGGACACCTGCTGCACAACCATCAGCTTCCGTACAGTACAGCTCAAAAGGTTTTTCATAATCAGGTATTCCCAATGCAGGTGCTCTAGTCAGACTATCTTTTAGATTAAAGAACGCCTGCTCTGACTCTTCTGTGTGTACCACACGTTCTGGTTTTGAGGAAGAGACTAGTTCCTGCAATGGTAATGCCAGAATAGAAAAACCTGGGATCCAGGATCTAGAGTATCCACACATCCCCAGGAAGGTATGAATATGCTTCTGGCTCTGCGGCAGAGTCATGTGTTGTATAGCCTCAATCCTGTCAGTTGTCAGGTGTCTTAGCACCTTGGTGAGGCAGTGTCCTAAGTATTTGACCTTAGTCTGACATGGCTGTAATTTATCCTTTGCCACCTTGTGCCCTGTTTGTGAGAGATGGAGCAACAACAATTTAGTATCATGTAAACATGACATAAAAGAATCAGAGTACAGAAAAAAATCGTCCACATATTGAATTAGAACAGACCCATTGCAGGGTTGAAAGGATTGCAAACAGTCATGTAAGGCTTGGGAGAAAATACTGGAGCTGTCAATGAACCCCTGGGGCAGTCTGGTCCATGTGTATTGCACTCCCCGGTAGAAGAATGCAAAAAGGTATTGGCAGTCAGGGTGAAGAGGGACTGAGAAGAAAGCAGAACATAGGTCAATGACAGTAAAATGACTAGCAGACGGTGGAATTTGCATGAGGATGACAGCTGGATTCGGCAATACGGGGAATTGGCTCTGAACAACTTTATTAATTCCCCTTAAGTCCTGGACTAATCTATAGCCCCTCCCCCCACTCTTCTTCACAGGGAAAATGGGACTATTTGCTGTGCTGGATATACTACTAATTCCACCTCCGGTTTTAATGGATACTGTGGAATTTTTGGAGCTATCCTACCACTTTTTAGATTTACCATGACAGGGGCTACGTTTGCCATTAGTCCAGTTTCCTGTCCATCTCTGGTCCATAGTGAACCTGGTATTTCCAGCAACATCCCCTTTACTTGAGATGGACTTTGTTCTATAACAGTAGAGTGTAACATTAACCTTTGAGGGGTGTCCAATATATCCTGTACCTCATGCGGGACCTTCTCTGGTATGTCTAAGAACACACCATCTGAAGTACAGTATATGACACATCCCATTTTACATAACAAGTCTCTCCCTAGCAAGTTAGTAGGTGCCGCTGCAGCTAAGAGAAACGAATGCTTAGTATGCAGGGGCCCGATAGAAACTTCAGTGGGTTTAGTTAGAGGATAATGTAACACTCCTCCCGTTACCCCCATAGCTGGAATAGTTTTACTGGTCACCTGTAGATTAAAAGGAGAGGTTATCACAGATCTGGCCGCCCCTGTATCTACAAGAAAAGTTTGCTTCCTACCAGCTATGTCAACTATCATTGTTGGTTCTTCTCTCAGACTCTCAGTTAACCTCACTGGCTGTAGACTACAGGTATGACCTGACCCCTAGCGCTGTCTATTGCTTTCCCGCGCAGCATTTGCTGCTGTAATATGCGCGGGCAGGTGTGAGTCTCCTAGTCTATGTGAATCCCTCCTTGGAGGATATCTATGCGACCCTTCATTAGGATTATATCTTCCCTTAGTACAATCTTTCCTCATATGTCATTCTTCTTTGCAATTATTACATCTCAACATTCTGCGTTTCCGGTTATGTGGGTTAAAGGCTGGTGGTCGTGTATGCATTCCCTCTAATGCCTGTATACTCACCGTCATCTACTTGTCACTCTTTTCTTCCTTTTTCCTAAAGATATTTTTATCATGCTCCACAGCAGACTCCCTAAGGGAATCTACCGAGATGCCTCTCCAATTAGGTAATGAGGTTTGTACTCTGGTTTTTAAATTTTCCCTAAGACCATCCATTAGTACTCCTACAGCTACTTCCCTGTGATGTGGGTCCTCACCTATGTTTGATATCCCAGTGAACCGTGTTATCGCTGCTATAGCTCTACTAAAGTAATCTGATGCTGTTTCACTATCTTTTTGTTTTATGGTGAAAATCTTACTCCAATTCGCTACTACTGGAAAATAGATGGCTAAATATTTGACAATCTGTTCTATATTCTCTTGATTAATCTCATCTGTCAAGGTGTCGTCTTCCTCCAACGAACAATCTTTAATAAATTGTTGTATGTTAGTATTGGGAGGAAGACACGCCCTCAAGACTACACGCCAATCCTTATCGGTTGGTTCGTGTGCATTTCCCAAGTCTTTAACAAACTTCTGACACTTTGCCAACTCTTTTCTAGGATCTGGGAATTCAATCATAATGGAACGTAATTCTGATCTAGTCCAGGGACAATGCATTGTAACATTTCTTAAAGGAACTACACCATCCTTATCCGCCTTCCCATTGGGAACTGATATTGTGCGAACTGGATACGTACCCACTGGTTCACTATCTTCAGGGTTAGCTACTTCAGTACTTTGAATATTATCTCTCCTAGTGGTCACACTACTCTCACCTATCTCAGCCATTGCTCCTTTCCATACTTACGCTGAACCTCTAACATATTAACAGCATGGGCAATGGCTGAAATTACAGTGGGTTCATCCTCTTCTTCAGAAACACTTGCTTTAAACTGACTTAAAACAGGACATAACTTAGCAATTTCCTTTTTTTATTTTTAATAACGGCTGTATTTACCCCCCCGCCACATAGGGTGGCGGGGGCACGCTTGCGCTGAGTTCTCCACGGTTCTCAACGGCTACTTCCGCTGTGCGCGTGCTTTTTGCCACGTCTACTTCCGCTGTGCATTCGCTGCTCTGCCACGTGCTACCTTCCATTTGCCACAATTTCAAACAATCATTATGTTTATTCCTCACTTTCGTTGACTTACTCAACCATACTTTATCCTTTACAGTATTTAGTACCTCTGCATTAAAACTCCCTATTGTTGGGAAAGGCCTAACACAATCTTTGGTCATCTTGACCCACGTGTCGCAATACGCAGTTGCGTTTGCACCATATTTCTTACACATGAGAAATCTCGCTGAACCAATAGGCCGTTTCTTAGGCAGTACCTCAGCCACCTCTAGCGTCTGCTTAGCACCCATGTTGAACAATAGGGTCCCAGTAATATCACAATATCCTGCCACAAAAATAGGGTTCCAAAAATATCACAATATCCTGCCACTAATTTCAACACTCTGCTACCTGCAATCTACCGCTAGAGATATTTTACTGGCCCGTGAACGTATTTGCTACAAGCCGCGTCCACTCGCTTCCTCTCGTATTGAACGAGGACCCCTAATACAGAAATATCAATGCGGACTAAAGGGTTATCAGCTCCTCGATTACCCCTCACTCTCCAACAAAATCTGTTGAGTTTATTACAACTGGTAGCATCCAGTAAAGTCAATTACCAGCCTTACCAACGTAATTCCTCCCTGTTACCTGCAATTGCAACACTTAAAGCTTATCAGTAAGCGATGCAATTACCCTTGGGTGCACGTTGCGAAAACTCGCTTAGTTTCCGCCCCCGATATACCTGCCTTGTATACCGTACACCAGTTGGGCACCTGCCTCATCAGACAGCAACTGACACTCTATTCAACAATAGATCAAACCTTAGTGTATTTAAAGTCAACAAATCACATGACATACACCCTTTCTGCGCAGAAAATCAAAGTTACCAACAATAGTAATAATGTCCCAGAGGTTTTAACAAGTAATTATACTATGCATGTATAACAACTATCAAAACGATTGTTTAACCACGTGGCAAATCTACCGGAAGTTCGCATACGCAAAGCAGGAAGTACACTTACGCTAAGCAATGCAATACAGTTAAAACGCACAATGACAGTAGAAAGAAACAGTTTTCTCTTTTGTCCTTAGATTCAGTTAGCGTACCTTAGATAATGCAAAACGGACATTCGGTTTCACAACACAGAGTAAAATTCAGGTTTTGAACACATTGCGTTCTTACCCGTATATGACGCGTCTCCACCCCTTGTTGAGAAACCAAAATCCGTTGGTCTTGCGTATCGTCCGGCAACGAAACCTCCAAACTCTCAAGCCCCCAAATTGTTATGAGCATTTTGTCGCTATCCAATAATGATTGTCGAATCTCAATTTGTGTTTCCAACGCACAATTATTTATTCTCAAAAAGTAGCAGAATAATTCAAGTGAAATAATAGTAAATACAGCCGTTACTTATCGCAGGCGCTCTGGATCCAGTGTACAGTCATTCAGTCCTGAAGTCTGTGGTCAAGGTGACTGAACACTACATGAGAGCTACTGCTTATATGCAAGCAGAGATACAGTGAAACAATGCAGATGGTATAGCTTTCTTCTATTGGTCCAGGCATCAGGAGGGTCCAGGGGGTTACACATCATAGGCTGATTCAATCTAAGGAATCCAAACGTGGGGGTCTCTCCAGGGGATGAGCTCTGTTCTTCCCGCCAAACTGCTCTGTTCTTTCCGCCAAACTCCAATTACAATCAGTCCATTAGCATTTGACAGTTAATATCATATTAAAGGTTTATTCCCTAACATCAATAACTAGAGTATGCAATGTGAGATCTCTTCACCGAATGCACCGAGCAGCTGCTGATGTAAAGGAGATTAATATGATATTAGACATGACACATTTCTTTTAACCTGAACCATATGTATCATTAATATGCATATAACTTATAATATTACACATAAACACTACCATATTTCGACATAAATAACTATGTGTTGCAACTACGATTAATGTGTACTATTTTACAAATGTGCGTGTTTGTGCGAATGTATGTAAAAGCGTAAATGCTGTTGTTGCCACGTGTTGCGGCTGGGCACGCCCTTCCACGCCGTAGCGTGCTCTACACATCTTTTCAGACAAAGACAACCAAGTTTGCTCGATTTTAATTGAAATGACTTTTTCCAATTTGCTGACTTGACAGAACGATCAAGAGGGGCTGCAGGAATCAACAACTTTTTTCATTCTGGATTGTGTAAGTACTTTTCTTTCTTTTCTGTAAGTCCTTTCTTTCCTTCAACTGACTATCAGAGACATTTATATTCATTATAAATTAGATAACATATTGTAAAGAGAAAGTGTCACATTTTTCTTTTCACTCTAAACATTTGGCCTGTTAGAGGAGGAGATCTTTAGAAATAAGAGATCTAGTAGGAAAATAGTTAACATAACTAAGTACATTACACTGCAAGACCTGTACTGGATCCCATCCTTCACGTGGACAGCTGGTCCCAATTCATCACCACTGTGCTCATACTTTCCACAGGCTGCAAGTCCATTGGACTCTGTCCGTTTCAAGAACTCCTCAGAAGCAGCACTTTATTTTCCTTCTTCCCGCGCCAAGCATTTAGAGCAGAGGCTTGCAGAGTATGCCCATAAGAGAAAGTGAGAGACCAAGGTCTTGCTAGGGACAGTTGCGGATTGCATTCAGGCTAATAGTAGCTTCCTCCTCACTGTGTCCACCAAAAGGAAAGTGACTCCTGAGACTGCAGGGGGTATTGTTCAATGAAGGGCAGTTACAGTTTCCACAGAAATCTCCCCAGCAGTATATTTGTTTGGGCAAGCATGACCAGCAAGTTACCATGTGAGGTTTCAGTGTGTGCCCTCCAGGTTCACAAGATGATCACTTAGAGTCTTGTACACAGCAGCAAGAACCTTCTCAGTGACATACTGACAGCACTTCAGGTCATGGTCTCCATCAGGAAGGATCTCTGGCTCTACAATAGAAACAATACCATTCAGCTGGCAGATGGTCGCATAACGAGTGCTTCCGTTGGCATTTTCCATGATAGCCAGGGAAAAGGGGGTGTGCTCACTAACCTTGAGTACAAATTTCCACTTTGCAAGATCAGTACCATCTTTCACGCAGTATGTGTGTGTGTGGGGGGGGGGGAGGGTTGCAGCAGGTAGGAGGGCCCTGCCTGTTTCATTTGTGCTGAGCCCCACAATTTCTGATTGCTGCCCTGCGGAAGCCCCTCCACCAACTCACTCCAAGAACACCTTACAATGCATCGATGCATATCGGTGGAAAAGAATGTATATGTATGTATATATATATATATATATATATATATATATATATATATATATATGTATATATATATATATATATATATTTTAGAGATGTGCGCTGACCCTCGTGTTTTGCTTTCGAAACTAGTGTTGGTTCTACCCCAACTTCTTATTTTGGCTTTGCTATCAGTTTTTTTGAACACATGCAAAAGGTTTTGGTTTTTGATCTGTATTTAATTTAAAATTGTAAAATTGTGAAAAGTAGGTGAAATAATGTCATTTTGATCTGTTTTTGTTTTGCTCCTACATTACTATTTAAATAATTAACATTAATTTTCAGTAATTTCCAATCTCTTTTGTAATGATCCCCTCACAACAGTCCTGATTTTCACCAATTTTGACCAAAGTCTACAGCGGTCTGGCAGGCTACAATTAGTTTCAGAGCAGTGGCATAAAGATATCGTAGAAATACATGGCAGTTTTATAAAAGATACAAGCCCTAGACTAGGGACTTAATTGGTGATCTGGCAGCCTTGCAAAAATGCACTTTAAAAATCATAAGTACCTTCATTAAATGAGGATTACTTTTATGATACCTTTCTACTCTCTGATCTACTTCATAATCAAGAAAGAAAGTAACAGATCATCCATCATATACACTTATGCTACAGAAACAGGCAGCAGTCATTGGAGGGAGAGTTGTAGAAGTAGAACAGTTAATTAATATAGATAATACAGACATTGGTAAAACTAAATAGACGAAGGTGGCCTGCACTTTACCTATTTATGTATTATGCACTTATCGTTGGGTCGAGTATTCATCAGGAGCCAAGAGTCGAGCTTTCAAACACCTTGTCTTACTATAAGTGCCTTTTATGGTTTGTGTTATGCTGCTCTAGTGAATCAAACAAGAGGACTCATCACTCATATATATTTGCAAGTATACAAATATTGCATGTATAATATATGTCATGTATATCAATATGGAATGTATATAAAAATATTTTTAAATATTTTTATAGCTTTTAAAGGATGAAACTGATAGGCTAGGTAATATGTAAACCAGACAGTTCAGATTGGGCAATAGTTGGCCTTCTCACACAAATAAGTATGTAACTCACATTGATGCCAAACATCTATCTTGACAAGACAAAGCAATTGAATTTGAAAGTCCACATTCTGAGAAATTAAGAAACAGAATTTGGCATATTGGTCAACCAACCAGCAGTCAAGTTGTCAGTTGGCAGCACAGGAAACATACTGAAACAGGCATTACAATAAGTTACAAAAGTTATTTTTGGTGCAAGAATGTAACAAAGGCTTCAGAAGATTCTTGGGGGAAAATGGAGGGGCCAAAATTGTGCAAGATGGCATTTTCCTTGGGGCCTCTCATTCATATGTTAAAAAGGACATGCACCTAACAAACCAAGCATCCTAGCAACAGTCTTTTTGTGGCTTTAGTGCTTAATTTGTTTGGTCCCCACAAAACCCAACATTTTAGCTATTAGTTGTTCAACTGGAGATTAGATAGGAATGTTAACAAATGAATCTTGGGCATTTGGATAACAGTGGTCACTGATCATCATCCTCATTGAAGATGTCTACATCACTTACATTTTCTATATAGAAGATACACCAAGTAGATACCTGTTAGGCAGTATGTATGACACATTGGAGAGAGTCAGCAGCAATACATTGGAGAGTGTCAGCAGCAAATATATTGGAGAGGGGACAGCAGTATCAGAGCTCATTAGACAGACAGTATCTGCATCAGTAGACATTATTTTACAGATGATGAGACAATAAGGGCACAATGTTAAATGGTCCAAGATGGCATTGTACTTGGGGCCACTGGTGTGATACATACATGTTTTCGACAGCTACAGGATGGACATAATATGATTGGTGGGCAACAGAATAGATAAGGGTATAAAGTCAACAATATAATGACATCAATCCTGATTCATTAAGGAAAGCTAAGCAAAAGTAAATAAGACAAAATCATGTTGCATTGGAGGGGGAGGTAAATTTAAAATGTGATGCAGATTTGCATTTGGGGTAGGGCATGTCCTAGATCAACTTTAAATTCCAGTGTATAAATAAGCTATCAAGTATTTGTGTGGTACATGAAAAACAGTATTTTCCTTATGTGCAAAATAAGAAATTTGCACCCCTTGCCTTGTAACTTTGTTTAGTCCAGAAAACTTGAGTAAGAAAACTTACTCAATTTTTTGCTTAACTTTCCTTATTGAATCAGGCCCATCAATAGATTTATTAGAACAACATTTGATATGTAGACAATATTCATTAGGTTGACAATACAAATGTAGAAAGTATTATACCTAACTCTAAACCTGTCCCTATCCCTAGACTTGTCTCTAACCATAGACCAGTCCCTATCTCTGTCCCTACACCTGTCCCTAGATCTGTCCTTAACAATATCCCTATCTCTATATCTATAAAAATACTGTCGACATTTGAATAGTCTACCTAATCTTACTGTCCACCATGTCAATTGGCGACCTGTTAATTCTGTTGACACCTGAATTGTCGACTGTTGTCCACAAGCTGATAGACCAAGGCTAAAATGTAAAATAGTGCAAGAAAAATTATCCTTGAGACCTCCCACCCATATGATAAAAAGGACATGCACATAGTTTAACAAATCAAGCAATTCAGCGTCAGGAACTGCCACTTTTGTCACTGAAGTACTTGATTTGTTTGGGACCTCACAAAAGAGAATGTTTTGGTTGCTGGTAAATGAACTGGACAGAATAGATAACAGTTTAATATTTTTTTTTACAAATTACTAAAGATCTACTATGCAGAAAGGATGAGGAGAATGAAGGTGAAGTTACCCGCA